>NC_071281.1:9682419-9857419 GCF_023375685.1 Ictalurus furcatus
TAAATACAGATAACATGGTTTAGCATCAATATGTAGTTTATAAATGTTAATCCGAATGCTTAGACGTGGATTTTTATCAGCTCATTAGTCCTTCAATTGAGTATTATCCGCATTTGCATACCAGAGATTGCAGCATTTCTAGAAACCAGAGCATACTTTTATTTGCAGCAATACATCTCATACAAAAGCACTTTTATTTTATCTTTACTGAAATTTATTATTTTTCCCTTTTCTCCCTTTCCATCTTGGATGTCTCTTTCTTTCCTTAAATCTGGTTAGCCAGCTGAATGCTTTCCCTTTTTTCACCCCACTATCACAACAACACTGTCAGTTATGTAAATCTCTCTCTCTCTCTCTCTCTCTCTCTCTCTCTCTCTCTCTCTCTCTCTCTATATATATATATATATATATATATATATATAGTGGGTGGGAGCTAAAGTCCATGCAGCTAAATCTGATTCATCATTGCACTCAAATGACTGCTCTTTTTGATGTTGTATGACCGTTTCATGAATAAGATGCAGACTTGCTCATAGATCATTTCTTGCACTCAACTCAGTCCTCATTTCTACACAACTCTGGCAAATAAGGGCTATTCTGTTGAGGATATTATAACCTGGAAGTAAAGAGGTGAAATAAACATGCTAAAATGACTGGAACGGAAACAAAAAGAGGTTTCGAGTCAGTGTCTTATTCGTGGCATATTTGTTCTGCACTCCAACATGTGCACATGGTGCTGAAAAATAAGGTTAAGCTAAAACATACTGGCTCTTATTCATCAAAACGTGCATTTTGTAAAATGAGCATATGCAAACTCACATCTTTGTGTAAATTTGAGAGTACCATTTTAACAAACTGAAAAACAACCTCATGACAATAAACACAACTTCAATACAACCAAAAACCTGTTAATTTTAGCAAAGTATTACGCTGCATGCACCAAGCCCACGGCCAAGCCTGCATTAGTATGTAGTTGGACACAGAAAATCTCAGTGCATAGACTCCACCAGCTACAGAATAGAATAAATCTGCATCAGACAGTTAGTACGCAGACTTGCAGTCATGATAATGTAGATCAGCACCGAAGTGAACCATCATGCACAACATAACATTGACGAAACCTTGACGAAATCAAAATTCAGCAAAGATAGTTTGCAGCCTGTCAACTGGAAAGGTTGCTTGATTGACAACAGTGAGCACAAACATCAAGCAGTTAGATAATGTTCAACTCATTGAGTACCTTACGATCATACAATCCAGCTTCAGGAATTGATTTGCTAAAGGCAAATCATAACATACCGTTGTGTCCATACCACTTTTTGATACAGTATGACTGGTTTTACATCCATTTGTTGTGGATCCCAGGTTTCCTAGCCGAGTACTAATAGCAAAGTTGTCACCTCATGAGCTTGACCTCACACTTGCAGTCTATAAAAGGCCAGTGTTATGTCACGCTCATCCTTTTTTCCATTCGCATCTTGTGAAAGAGTTGAGGAAGTGCATTCAATATACTGAGCATAGTGCTGCAATCCTTTGACTTTTAGCAAATCTGCTTTTTTAGTTATTGTTAAAACCAGCAAAGTCGGAGTGAGTGTGTTGAGGGTAGTAACGGGTGATGGTAGTTCTAATATTTTACCTATAACTAATTTGGCCATAATGGACTGTATTTCTGAGCAAGACAGACTGCCTATTGTTTAAGTTGTCATGCCCAATCTTCCACACATTTATAGCTTGTGTGCATTAGTGTATTACTAATTACAAGAATTATATGTTCTGTCAAGTCCCTATGGATGATGGGCCGGATCAATGCCCAAATTGTTTGGGATTTGGACATCTACAAATGGCACTTGAACATGTGCAAATGGAGCTCTGCCATAACTGCAGCAAAGCAGGCTATTCAAATACTGCTGCATATTCATCACCTTTCTCTGGTGCTTCATGGGTGCATTGAGGAATGAATCTAACAGCAGATATGGCTGCAGAGCCCATTAGGAAGAAAAAGGTGAGTGCCTTTACTATGTTGCAGCAACAAGAGTAAAAGCAGAAGAAGATATGTGGGATGCACTGGGGACCACATTGTGCCATCACTGCAGCCAAGAGCACAAAGGCTTCATGTTTCGTGCCACAACAAGCTGTGATCAAGCCTCTAAGGAAAGATTTACTGAAATTGCCGGGGGATTCCAGTTTTGGTTCTGACAAAATGCAGTCAATGGTGAGATGGTCCTTCTGTCTGCATATAGAGCATTGGAGCCTGATAACAACAGACTACCACAGTGTCTACTGAGCACACCATCCACAGGGTATTGTTTCCCTGTTGTCTATTGCCAAACACAGGAGTCTGCCTCAAAGATATACAAGACCCAACCCAACTGATTAGACTCACTACAGAAATGCAGCCTCTACTTGAAAAACAGACGAGAGAAATAGTATGCAGACCACAAAGTCTGACTATAGACTTTCAAAACAGGAGACAAAATTCTCGCCATTTAAGATCTCAAAGACTTCTGAAAAATGTCTTCTTAAAGCTACTGTCATTCCAGATGTGCAGCAGACAGTGAAAATGCACGATTGGTTCATAGCCATAGATCTGAAGGAGGCACATTTCCACATTAGGATCGTATTGAATCAGAAGCCGAGTAATACACTTAAAATATCCCAACTTTCCAACCAGAAATTAAGTTATGAAATAACTTCTATATTAACTGTTCAGTGTATTCCCCCCATAGTTAATTTTTTATATACAACCCCAATTCTGAAAAAGTTGCGACAGTATGGAAAATGCAAAAAACAAAATTAAATTCACCCTGTACTATATTTAAAACACATTATTAACACATTTTTTGATGTTTTACTTTGTGAATTTAATTTATTTCAAATCTGATGACACACTCCAAAAAAGTTGGGACAGTCGACTGTTTAGCACTGTGTAACATCACCTTTTCTTTTAATAACACTTATTAAGCGTTTGGGCGCTGAAGACACCAGTTGGTTAAGTTTAGCAAGTGCAATTTTCCCTCATTAATCCATTATGCATTTCTTCAGCTGCGCAACTGTATGGGGCCTTCGTTGCCTTATTTTGTGCTTCATAATACGCCACACATTCTCAATCGGAGACAGGTCAGGACTGCAGGCAGGCCATGCTAGCACCCGCACTCTCTGCTTACGCAACTATGTGCTTGTAATCCAGGCAGAATGTGGTTTGGTGTTGTCCTGCTCTGGATGGCAGCATATGTTGCTCCAAAATGTCTACTTATCTTTCTGCATTAATGGTGCCCTAACAGATGTGCAAGTTACCCATGCCATGGACACTGACACATCCCCATACCATGACAGTCACTGCCTTTTGGACCTGACGCTGATAACAGCTTCGATGGTCCTGCTCCTCTTTGGCCCGGAGAACACGACGGCTGTTTTGTCCAAAAACTATTTGAAATGTTAACTTGTCAGACCACAAAACTCCCCTGTGCTACTGTCCATCTCAAATAAGACCGAGCCCAGAACAGTCAGTGGTGCTTCTGGACAGTGTTGATGTATGGCTTCTGCTTTGCATACATCTGTGGATGCAGCAAGGATGACTGAGAAAGGATTACCAAAGTATTCCTGAGCCCATGTCAGGATATCCGTTACAGACTCATGACAGTTTTTAAAACAGTGACGTCTGAGGGATCGGAGATCACATGCATTCAGAAGTGGTTTTCAGCCTTGCCCTTTACACACTGAGATTTGACCGGATTCCTTGAATCTTTTAATTATATTGCGCACTGTAGAAGGTGAAATGCCCAAAATCCTACCAAGTTGTCTTTGGGGAATGTTGTTCTCAAAGTGTTGGATTATTCACCGACGCAATTGTTGGCAGATTGCCGAGCCTCGACCCATCCTTGCTCTTGAAGGACTAGGCCTTTTTTGGAGGCTCCTTATACACTATGATTAGACGATTGCCTCACCTGTTTCACATCACCTTCTTATTTCAACTTGTCAAATCGCCGTTAGTCCTAAATTGCCCTGTCCCAACTTTTTTGGGATGTGTTGCATGCATCAATTTCAAAATAAATGTTTATTTTGAGGTGGATGGGCTACAACAGCAGGAAACCACGTCGGATTCCACTTCTATCAGCCAAGAACAGAAAGCTGAGGCTGCAGTGAGCACAGGGGCACCAAAACTGGACAGTTTGGAAAAAAACATAGCCTGGTCTGATGAATCTTGATTTTTGCTAAGACACACAGATGGGAGGGTCAGAATTTGGCACAAACAGCATGAATCCATGGACCCAACCTGCCTTGTGTCAACAGTCCAGGCTGGTGGTGGTGATATAATGATGGGGGGAATGTTTTCCTGCACTTTGGGCCAATACCAAACAATCATCAATTGAATGCCACAGCCTATTTGAGTATTGCTGCTTCATGGCCACAATTTACTCATCATCTCGTAGCTACTTCCAATATATTAATGCACCATGTCACAAAGTTGTCTCAAACTGGTTTCATGAACATGACCATGAATTCAATGTTCAATGTTCCCAGTCACTGGATCTGAATCCAATAGAACACCTTTGAGTTGTGGTGGAACAGGAGATTCGCAGCATGAAAGTGCACCTGAAAAAATCTGCTGGAATTGCATGATGCAATCATGTCAACATGGACCAGATCCTCAAAGGAATGTTTCCAACATCTTCTGGAATCCATGCCATGAAAAAATGAGGATGTTTTGAGAGCAAATGGAGGCCCTATTCAGTATTAGCATAGTGTTCCTAATAAACTGTTCAGTGAGTGTACTGCTCATCCCAAAGCATGGTTCTGTAAAATCTGCTTACATTTTTAGCAGTGTATGGCTTCTACATTGAGCTGCTCTGTTTAGCTGGGTCTAGGTTCAGGCCAGGCAAAATATAAACAAAAGCCTGAGAATAACTAGCTGGGCTGACAGTATGGCAATATTGCTAATTGTATTTTTTTCTAAGGTATATTTGACATCATTTGATTATTACAAACCCATTTTATAACAATGTAAACACACACACACACACACACACACAGACACACACATACACACACAGGAGTACCCACTTTTGTAGAATGTGTCGCGTGGGTCTGGCCTGAGCATGTCTGCAGCATGTGTGTGTGAACTGTGGACCTCCTGCAGAGTGTGTGTGTGGCTGGCCAAGGTCTGAGGGATGTGTTTCACACTGTTCATCTTCAGGCTGGACTCGTCTGAGGTGAGAGAGAACGAGAGAGGAAAGTGAGAAAAGGGTCATGCAGTCAACTTCACACACATGAGCAGCAGCTTGCTGGATGAAAGATGACAGTGTAGGTCAGTGAGATCAACTCAGGCAAGAAGTGCAAGAAAGGCAAAACATGCTGCTGCACTCACAAGAAAATGTCAGGGTGTATTGAGGCTAGTCATGCAGGTAAATGTACAACCCCAATTCCAAAAAAAGATGGGACGCGGTGTAAAATGTAAATAAATGTAAATAAAAACAGAATGCAATGATTTGCAAATCTCATAAACCCATATGTTATTCACAATAGAACATAGAAAACATATCCAATGTTTAAACTGAGGAAATGTAACATTTTAAGGAAAAAATAAGGTAATTTTGAATTTGATGGCCGCAACATGTCTCAAAAAAGTTGGGACAGGGGCAACAAAAGTCTGGAAAAGTAAATGTTACTAAAAAGAAAAGCTGGAGGTTAATTGGCAAAAGGTTAGTAACATGGGTATAAAAAGAGTATTTTACACAGGCAGAGTCTTTCAGAAGTAAAGCTGGGCAGATGTTCACCAATCTGCGAAAAACTGCATCTACAATTTGTGGAACAATTTCATAATAATGTTCCTCAATGTAAAATTGCAAAGATTATGAATATCTCATCAAGTACAGTACATAATATCATCAAAAGATTCAGAGAAACTGGAGAAATCTCTGTGTGCAAAGGACCAGGGCGAAAATCAATATTTCATACCCGTTATCTTTGGGGCCTCAGGCAGCACTGCATTAAAAACAGGCATGATTCTGTAATGGAAATCACTGCGTGGGCTCAGAAACACCTCCAGAACACTGTCTGTGAACACAGTTCACTGTGCCATCCACAAATGCTGGTTAAAGCTCTATCATGCAAAGAAGAAGCCATATGTGAACATGATCCAGAAACACTGAGTCAAAGGTCCTTTAAAATGGACTGAGGCAAAGTGGAAAACTGTTCTGTGATCAGACAAATCGAAATTTGAAATTCTTTTTTGGAACCATGGACGCGTCTGCTAAACTAAAGAGGACTAAAGAGGAGAGGGATCATCTGGCTTTTTTTTTTTTATCAGCGCTCAGTTCAAAATCCTGCATCTCTGATGGTATGGGCATGCATTAGTGCCTATGGAATAATCAGCTTGCACATCTGGAAAGGCACCATCAATGCTGAAAGGTATATACAGGTTTTAGCAGGGTTAGGGTTATTCTTCCATCCAGATTCCATCCCATCTGTACTTCTGAGAGACTCTGCCTCTCTAAGATACTCTTTTTATACCCAATCATCTTACTGACCTGTTGCAAATTAACATAATTATTTGCAAAATGTTTTTCCAGCTGTTTCTCTTTAGTAACACTTAGTTTTCCAGCCTTTTGTTGCCCCCGTCCCAACTTTTTTGAGACGTGTTGCGGCCATCAAATTCAAAATTACCTTATTTTTTCCTTAAAATGATACATTTCCTCAGTTTAAACATTTGATATGTTTTCTACGTTCTATTGTGAATAACATATGGGTTTATGAGATTTGCAAATCATTGCATTCTGTTTTTATTTACATTTATTTACATTTTACACAGTGTCCCAACTTTTTTGGAATTGAGGTTGTAATATTTGAGAGACAGAGACAGTACAAAAGTACGTGTTCATATTTTTTTGGATGTATCCGATAATTGGAATTAAAGAAAAGGTCAGAGAAATCACAGACCAATCATAACTGTAATACAAAATAGACATTAGAAATACTGCATATTAAGGAACCTCATATAACTAAAGAACACTGGAATGCCATACACCATTTTTTCATTAATTTACACATTCTGACATTTTTAGAATTGGGAATAAATGACCAAATTGGGAGGGCAAATGGGATAATCAATTGCCAGCACTAGTGGTGTGCAAGAATCAGTCATAATCAAGTCGAGTCAAACATAATCCTCCTAGTCTCACTTTAGCATGATCTCAGACCTGCTGATTCTTTCAAACAGTTGATTTTTTTTTTTTATAATCGAAAATGTACACAAGTCTTGCAGTGTGAGATATTGACACAGTGATGACAATAACACAGCAAGGAGGGGGAAAAGAAAAGCCAGGAAAGACATGAGTAAGCACTCTGTGTGTTCGATGGACCACATTTTATATATCACATGAAAATGAACATAATCACAATGGCAAAGTCTTTGCTTGTGCATAAAAGAGACAAACAAGAATTTTCAGTAATTCCTTTACAGCTACAGCCGTCTCAGTTGCCTGACATGGTGATATACAGTAAATAATCCATGGATATACAATATTTATACAGATGAGAACGCTCTAATTCTTCTCCCCTGTATTCATCCTTCTGTAATAAACTTCTTCACCTGAGAGGACGAGTCTGCGAGTGTTGTCTAATTTCCACGACAGTATGCAATGGGGAAAATGTGATATTATAAATTTCATTGGTTGTTATTGATTATTCTATTGCTATTCAATTGTTTTATAATTGACGTCTTTGAACTATGGTGCTGGCGAAGAATCCTGCGTTTACCCTGGACGGCCCGGGGAAAAAAAATGCGCAGGTAGCTCAGACAATACAGCTTCGACTCTCTTACTTCTGCATCACATCATGCGGAAAGGACAGTCAATGGAAAAGGACATCATGCTGGGCAAAGTGGAAGGTCAACATAGAAGAGGAAGGCCTTCTACACGGTGGATCGACACAATCACCGAAGCCATTGATGCCCTACTTTCAATTCTGAAGACCGGATGCTTTTTCAGGACAACTATCCATTGAGTCGTCATGAGTCAACATCGACTCGTCAGCACCTAACAACAACACATGCTTTATATTTTTGTCTATTATTTGCATTCTCATTTTGATGCTGAATTTTGTTACACTCTGCTGTTTTATAAATGAGTGTCTCCCTCAATGTAATCAAATCTTAAACAGGTGAATTTGAGCTTCTAAGAAGCCTCCATAACATGAGTGCCTATAGTTTATTCTATGCACAAGAGGACAAACATGTGTGTGTGTGTGTGTGTGTGTGTATGTGTGTGTGCCTTCTCCATTCATTAAGTTTTGTCTGCTAACACTATGTGAAATCTCACAAGTGTCTATCCAACGTACCAGTAATGAAAACACACTTTAATTAGTCGTATTGATCAGTTGTGGGTTTGTGTGTTGTTTGTGTGTGTGTGTGTTCTGTGCACTGGAATTGTAAATGAAGCAGATAAAAAGACAGAGGAAGAGACTAAGGCATTGTCGTGAGGGTTTGACAGCTGAATCCAGACAGCACTACATAATGGAGTAGCAGTATGTATCACTCTGAGCACATTAACTGCTTACACACCCAGTCGTTTGAGTGAGGTACGCATTTGTATGTGCGTGTGTCTTCTCCATTCATTAAGTTTTATCTCCAAGCGTTATGTGAACTCTCACAAGTGTCTGCCCGACTGGCCAGTGGTGAAAAAAACACTTTAATTAGTTGCATCGATTGGCTGCAAGTTTGCGAGTGTGTGTGTTTGAACGTGTGTGGGTTCTCTGTGTTCCTCTCTGACAGAGCAGCCTGGGTGATTAATGATTGGGACTGCGTGTTACACTTTGCACTGTATTCTCTGGGCGAGCGGGGGCGACCAGGCCGTGTTCTCTAATGCACATCCCTCTTTCCCTCAGCTTGTTAACTATAGCAAGGATTAAAAGGAAGAAGCGCTTTATCCTCAAAATTGATAAAAATTAAGCAATGCTAGAATGTGGCAGACACTCATATGGCTTTGTGGTAAAAGCAGGTGTGAATGAATGTCCCTTCCCTTGCCAATGGAGGCTAATGTAAGGGGCTGTGGGTATAGACGTGTGAATGCAGATAAGAGAAAGTGGAGGGACACGAAAACAACCCAGTTTTCTGACTACCATTGCAAGTACTTGCAAGTGCAGTGAAATTAGAGATTCAAATCATGACATTGTTTGTCTTATTGATGCATATAAAAAGCTCTGTTTGGTGATGTATATTGTGTTGGAATTGAGTTAGAAGTATAATAGAGAACAGAAACAAATGTGATGTTTTTAATTAGTAGTTATATATTTATAGTATGATTTAATTGATAGTTATGAATGAATTTGACACCTATACAGTATTATGGGTCAATACTTGGTAGTACACTTACCTGGACCAAACATAATACTCATTTGGTTTCAATTACTGTACATGTGCACATCTTCTGTTAAATATCTCTATGAGCTTTGTGTATCTGGATCCTGATAGTTTTGCCTATTCCACTTATTTCTCTTACTTAAACTCTGTCAGATTGGATGGATTGCCACAGATTCTCCATTGGTCTGAATTCTGCTCTTGGACTGGGGTATTCTAGCACATTCAGATTCTTGGTTCTGCCAGTGTAGCTTTGGCAGGATGATTCGGGTAATGTTCTGTTGGAAGGTGAACCTTCCAAGAGCTCAAATCTCTTGCAGACTAGAACAGGTTTTCTTCTAGCATCGGACCACTTTCCCAGTCCTGGTTCATGTTGATGAAAAGCATCTCAACATGATACTACCACCACCATGCTTCATCATGCCTTTTTCTTTCTTTTTTTTGTCATCACTATCACTATGGTTAATACGTCACCAAGGTTAATACAAATTCTTTTTGTGCTAGTTATACAGTGTCACCACTGTATTTACATCGCACATCAGTTTCAAAATGAAAGATAGTTCTTGATTGTCTTAAAGACGTTTACTGCTGCCTCATTGCATAACATTGACTTTAACCACAAAACATTAACATATTTTGAATCACAGCTCCTATGAAAACTCACAAATGATGGAATAATATCATCCTGAGGTAACTGCATCCAGTAGTGGATTGGAATGACAAATAGTGACATGAAGTGACATGAATATTTCTCGCTACTAGCTACTGCCTATTATAATGAGGAATAGTGTGTAATATACAATTTATGGCACAGTATAGAATGCTGGTAGAAGGTGCTGATAAATCTCAGCATCTGACTATGTTAGAAAAAGAAAGATGCAGTTACCAGTATACAGAGAGATGTAGGCTGAGTCGATGACATCATACTTCAAGCCAGGCAAAAATGGCCTCCACTGAAAGAGAAATGGAAAGTATTAGAAGCTGATGAGAAGACAGAAATATCTGGGGTCCATTATTGCTTTAGTCCATGAGGTGCTCAGAGATGGCTCTGCCACTTTTAAAATAGCTGTTAGATAGACAGGCTGCAATTCTTCTAAAGAGGCCGTGCAATTACTACATCACATCTTCTTAGCCTTGCTGTGATTGCAAGAGACAGGTCATTTACCAGAACAAAAAACTCTAATTACACTGCCGCAAGCTGTAGCCTTCACATACACACACAGAAATAGACACACTCTCTTACTCAAGACAAATGTCTTGATCATTTCTATTACTGTTAAGTTCTTTGTCCGATACCAGTCAGAACCAAAATTTGAACCCTGCTCTGGCTGATTTCCTCTCGTCCGGGCCCAGGAAGAAGTCACACCGACACCATCGTTCAGTGAAAGCTTCTTAGTTTAATGATGCACAAAGCATGTCATATATATATATAAATACTGATAAAGAATGATAAATGTCAACTGGAACAGGTCACAGATAAAACCCAAACAAGACGTCTATTCTACCCGATAATAATAAGAGGAAGAAGAAGAACCGAGAGAGAGAGAGGGCGAAAGGCCGGGTGATTAGGAATGCTCAAAACAACACATTCCACGAACACAAAACTATTTGGTATATCGTGACACAAACTAGAGACCTACAGAATTGAGACTCAGAGGCCATGCTATGAAACTTATCAGGGACAATTATGCTACCTTTAGTGTATTATAATGGATTTGATATAATGAGAGTATTGAAAATGAAGGTGATAAATGTATATTAGTTTGACAGTTGATGAGTAAAGACAGTGGTACACAATGTTAACTAGTCACTTAAGACACAAAGCGTTCACACACTCAATGGCTTTAGGACACCTATCTAACTACTATACTGTGCATACCTTTACTGCTGCTATGGTAACTATATCACCGCTCTAGGAAACACATTTGAAATTGACTAAGGTTTAAAGAAAATGGGAGTGGAGATGACGATGTGTAAGTCGGGCTCCATCACATGTCCAGGGTTCCTGGTTCAATCCTGTGCTCGGGTTACTGTCTGTGCAGCGTTTCGCATATTCACCGGTGTCTGCATGGGTTTTCGCTGGGTTTCCACCTTGCCAGAAACTTGTCAGTAGGTGGACCGGATATGCTACCCTGCTGCTAGGTGTCATCCATATATTTCCTGTACCACTTATCCTACACATGGTCACGGGGGAGCCTGGAGCCTATCCCAGCGAACTCAGGGCACGAGGTGGGGGACAACTTGGATGGGGTGCCAACCCATCACACACAGGGCAGAGGCAGGATTCGAGCCCCCAAACCTGGAGGTGTGAGCCATGCTAACCACTTACCCACTGTGCCCCCCTGCTGTAGGGTGAGAACATGCAAATAAACAAAAGTACTCACTTATGTTGCCAGCGGTTTAGACATTAATGGCTGTGTGTTGAGTTATTTTGAGGGGACAGCAAATTTACACTGTAATACAAGTTGTACACTCACTACTTTACATTGCAGCAAAGTGTTCAGTGCCTTCAGTGTTCAGAGTTCACATTAAAAGACATAATCAAATATTTACAAAAATGTGAGGGGTGTACTCACTTTTGTGAGATACTGTAAGTCGTGCAACTTACAGTAGGTTATCCCTTAAACTCTTGGCTTATTATTTAATTATTCATCTTAAAGCATATTCTTCAGTAACTTCAATGAGGGTGTGTAGTTACATGAGTGTGGAATGTGAGTCTGAAACCGAAGAATAAAATAAACATAACACAAACTAAAGGATCTTAAGCTGTAAAGGAATCATAATGCTGTCATTAATAATACCTTGAGATGTCAGGAATAGATAAAACTGGACAAATAAGAACACTGGCCTTGACAAGCCTACAAATACGTATGCCAATCCCTTGACTGCACAGTGTGTGTGCTTTCTCTCTGTGTACATTGCATCAGCAACAGGCTTGTTTCATCATTCTCTGCTTTCTCTGGTCTCTTTCTCTCTTTTTCTAAAAAAATAAAATAAAATAAAATCAATCAATCAATCAATCAATCAATCAATCAATTAATCAGTTGTCTTAATGGAGCCAACTAGACAGGTCATGGCAAATATATTCTGGTGATGTTACTTTAGATGGGAATTATGACATTGTCCCCATATGGACCAACAGGAGACATGACAGTATATGAACTAGAGCATCTCTGGCACAAATGTCAAGCATACAGAACATTAAACCTACAATACATAGTAGAAGAAATGGGAACATTTTCATTAAGAATTCAGTAGCTACCATTGAGGGATGGGGAAAAAAAATTAAGCTACATTCATATGCTGCACTACTAATTCAGGACTTTGATGAATAAATGATTTCCCTTGTTCACCATGCTTAATTAAGGGCCCTCTCTCTTTTAAAAATGTTTTAAAATTTGAAAGTATTTTTTGGTAAGATACAGCGAGTGCAAGTAAAGCCCCTGATGATTATCTTACTCGTGGAGGAAGGAAAATTCTCCTTTGACAGCAAAACTCCATGAATTTATTCATGCCACACGTCTCCTGTCTTTGAACATACTCCTACACACCATCGATAATTTTTAATGGAGACAAAACAGACCTAAAGCAGAAACACTCCATCTTGTAGCTTTGCTTTTTGCTCTGAACTCTGAGGTGCGTGCGTCACCTTTTTGAGTTGAGCCTTTTATCTTCGTTCTGAGAGCTCGGGTCCTAAAGATGTGGTGTTTCAATGGAGTCTCAATGGAGATAAAAATAATAAATGTTTAAAAAAAAAAAAAAAAAAAGTTAAACAGTTAAGATGAGCTACTTGATTATAAAAAATATTCACTCCTGTAGATACAAAGCCCTTGAAACTGAAGTCTGAGGTCACTGACTGTAACTAATTCACTACAGCCTTGATTTAATGCTGTCACACTTGTACTGTGTTTGAGATACACTCAGAGAGAGGAGCACAGGCGGTGTTTTACTTTATGATTAATAATTCATCAAAGAAAGACTTTTGCAGAGTGCTTAAGTGATCCATGTGTATACAGATGAGCTCTTTTCTACCTGATGGGTACCTGGGGAAACATGAACAGCAGGAGGAAGGAGCATCACTTCAACCGTTACACACCCTCATGTCCTTTCAATCTGTATTCTTCAGTTATGTGCTTATCTCTGTCCTTTTTAGGCTTTAAAATCCAGCAAAAGAAAAAAAAAAAACTATAAGGCATAAATGCTGAACAGGACATTCACTTTTTTGCTCTCTTAACATTAGTAACATTACTCACTAAACTGCTGTCTGAAGGGAAAGCTTGTAAGTCAAATTGTAATAACATGTTTTACTCATCTCCCCTAGGTTCAGTAATAAATGACATTTATATGGACTTTGATGTCATTTTACTTGGAGAAATGTTAATGGAAAACCTTTTACAGGCAGCATATCCTGTTAAATCACTTAAGCAAGCTTATATTCGATTGTACATAGCATGTTTACTGTGATATGCAAGGCAACATTCATAGGTGATTCATACAATATTCAAATACGTGGTACACTATAAACATGTTCTATGAGCAAGTGTTTTATCATTTCATTATTTTTAATGAAGACAACCATGCATGACTATGACGATGGGACTCATTGTGCCTTGAAAACATTTCATAGTGCTATAACATGCTACCATTCTCTGTAGATAGTGAACTTTCATGAATATGTCATGAGGTGTTTATGTTGGATGTTATGAATATATTATGTAGACATCATTCATATAAAGCGTTATCTCTTATTTGTGTGTGCTGGGTACAATTCCATCTCCTCTTTTTCTATGTGCTTTTTTCATTCCATTCCAGTGCTCCCTCTCAGTCTAGCTCACTCATAAAAGCACATAGGTATGCTGTTATGCTGGTCATAATCATACTATTTAAAATTAAATATGCAGTACCGCTGTGAGCGCCGGTATCAATAAACACTTTTATGGATGAGGATTCATTACAAAGCATGCATGGCAGATTCATAAGGCCTCATTTTTAATATGTCCACTGTAAATATGTATTCACTGACATATTTGGTACTGCCAATGAGCAGCAACTCAGCTCAGGCCATTACCTTAGCATTTTGTAGCCTTAAATGAAAATCCTGTTGGTAATTTAGATTTTTTTTTTTTAAATTGCCTCCATTCTGCAACTTGTCACTGATTTAGGCATAATTTACATAATGTAGTTCCAAAGTGACAGGAAAAAAAAAAAACAGAGACAGAGGTAGACAAAGAAGGAGCACTGGAGAGAAAAGGAGGGAGAAGGAGACAACAAAAGGATGCTATTATAGGATAAAGACAGAAGACGATTACAAGAGTACTTTGGCGATGTAGCACAGTGTTCTGTGGGACAAATAATAAATTCATTAGCTAGTCCACTATGCAAGTAAAAGCTCAAGTGTGCTTCCCACTGCCATGTTTGATAACCTAGATACCTAAATAGACTAAACAATGGTACCTAACATCACATTGTAACATATGGGGAGCTAGTTGTGCATCAATACAAAGAGAAACACAAAAAAGTGACATGATCATGTAGCACATCGCATGCTATCATGACATGTGTTCTGTCCTCACATTGTACATAAATAAAAATATTTGAGTCTGGCTAGCATCTTAATTTTCACTTCATATAGCAACTGCATGCTGTGCTAGAAGCAGAGCTACTGTATACGACAGCTTTGCTTGGTTTTATCAGTGTTTCCATGTACTGTGTCTGAATGTAGTTTTTACATGTACTGATTCTGAAAGGATTCTCTGTCATCTCTTCATGCAAAATAGCCTATTTCTTCAGGCCCACACTAGCATAGATGTCAGCATCTACAGTCTGACAATTGTGCAAAAAAAAATTGTGCTTTCATATAAAGAAAATAGTGCCAATATCAACAATTAAAGTAATAAATTGTCTATCTGCAGATAAAATTTTATCTTGAAACATTATTTTTTGTGGCACACTCAATAATTGAACAAACGTGTCACCTCGGGACTTGTTTACAGCCTGCTGGAACTGCTGACGTAACGTGGCCAAGTATTTGGGACATCACAAACCAAATACTTTCAGCCATCAAAAGATCATGTTCCAACATGATGGGTAGAACCAACAGTTTTGTCATAGTCTATTTAGTAATTTAATAATATTTTAAACCATGATCTATTTTGGTACATATCTGTCCTTTCATTGTCATGAGTAGTCACTGGTGTGCAATGCTTTCATTTTGGGACAGTAAGACCTAAACTGAATTAGTAAAAAAAACACACACAAAAAACAGGAAATTACCCTATTTTGCCCTCTGAACAAACTAGTAATAATACTTCTACAACAGCAGACTGTGTTTTGGCTTGTGCTAAAAATACAGCATCAAGGTGAGTCGACTGTGAAGCATGTTAAGTTTAAACACAGCCTCCATACCAAATGAAAGTCAATAATGAGGAAGGCTTTTTTTCTGGTTGTTGAACCTATAAATTAAAAACTAATACCCTGGACATGAAATCTACTGTCCCTGGAGCCCAGGCTAGTGATTTTTCAACCCCTGTTTCTACATCTGGATTAGCCCTGGAGGCATTATTAATCTAAGCCTGGGGTAGCCATTTTTAGGGCCAAACCAGACTTATGTCAGTCTTGCACTGCTAAACTTACCCCAACCTCCACATGGTCTGAGCCCTTGTCATCCTGCTTGTGTAAAATCTCAAAGTAGTACCGCCTAGAAGTCATCAAGCTGTGAAAGGAAGAAGAGAAAGAGAGGACACAGAAAACACACCATCAGTACAGAAGAGAAGTTGAAGGGGAGAGTCAGATAGGTAAGGAGAAAGAGGACAGTGCAGCTCTAGCTCCGTATGAGAACACATGCTGGGTTAAGTACTCTGTCAGGTACAGTGTCTCCAAGGAGCCATGACAGAAGATACAGTGGCACAACCATCTGCTTGCTGCCCCGTTTCCTCACTGGGCTGGAGATCTGGGATAGGGCTAGAAATTAAGCTTTTTAATATCCTTTTTTACAGCTTTGTCTGTAGCACAGTAACTTATTGAACCAAATGCAACAGAATAGCAATGCACTGATCTGAAAGAATAGCGCAAACTAGAAAGCTGCACCAGAACGGAATTCTGTCCCCATTCACGGCTGCGTCCCCATCCATCTCTGCAGAAATCACAACCCCTTCCATCCCAGAATCTTCCTCTTGTACCAAAAACCCTATCTCCCCTATCCCTGGAAATTTCATATTAATAACCCAACCCCCCAGTACCTCAACAGCTTTCCCAACCCAACCTGCATTACCTTATCAATCCCTCTCCCCATCCGTAGGTGCCATTTCTAACCTCCATCCCTGTATCATCTGATTCCTTGCCCATGCTTGTATGCCCATTTTGGTCTCAACTCAATCCCCATGTGCCTTCAAAATTTTCTCCACCACATCCCTCTTTGCCCCAGTTCCCACCCCATCTCTGTGATTTGTACCCATTCTAAAAGACTCCAACCCCATCTGCATCCCTTCTGCATATTGTCCCACCAAATTCCCACAGGTTCCAACACTGGCTTTATCACCGCTATGCTACAAAACCACCCCTGCATACCCCATCAATATCCCAAACCCATTCCCATGTGTCTAAATACAATTCTCACCTATCCCCACATGCTTCAATCCAATTCTTACTCATACATGCAGAGTCCAGCACCATCTCCAGCTTATTACTGCATTCTCCAGCAACATGTTTACCCCATTTGCATGTGCCCCACCCACAAAGATAAGGCTCTTCTATCCATTTAATGTTTTTTTCCTACTCTTGAATGTAAAGCAATCCATTCATCCATCTTCCATGTCGCTTATCCTACACAGGGACACGGAGAGCCTATCCCGAGGACACCCTGGGTGGGGTGCCAACCAAATGTAGGGCACTGTCATACACACAGTAACACACTATGGACAATTTGGAAATGCCAGTCAGCCTATAACACATGAGAGGAAACCGGAGTACCTGGAGGAAACCCCCAAAGCACAGGGAGAACATGCAAACTCTGCACACACAGGGCAGAGGCTGGAGGATGTGTGAGGCCAATGTGTCACCAACTAAGCTGCCCCTCATATAAAGCAATGTAAAGCAAACTGTATAGAATGTGCACGTCTGTAATGATCCTTATATTCTTACTTAATTTTACATGGTGCAAAGAAGTAGTGAAGGAGTAAATTAAAAAAGTACACTCTGTGGTTTCTCAGTGATATATTTCTAATAGTTCATCTAATAGCTCTTTAATGGTTCTTAGCTTTCTAAAGAAGTTCTACTTGAAATCCTCTCTGAAAATAGAAGCCTATATAGAGTTCTATATAAAAAATCTTTAAAGGTCCCCCCAGAAGGACAAACCAAAAAAACTACTTACTACATACTGCTTGGCTACCGTGCCACCAGGTGGTGTTAGTGAAACAAACAGTAAAACAAACACCGATAAACCTACCCAACAAATGAGATTCATAATTCACATAACTTGCTGCTCCCATTTTATTCATCTCACTAGTGCATACTTGGCTTTCCAATTCTACTGTGTATTACTGAATTGTAAATGCAAGATGAAGGAGATCTTTTTGGAATAGCTCTTTCCTTTATTCGCTTCTTGTGCCTGTTTTCCAGCAAGTTTTAGTCTATATGTGGAAGAAACTGGGATAGAAGCTAAAGGGCAAGTAAGAAAGAAAGTGGGAACGGGAAGAAGTGAGGGTGAAAAGACAGAAGTTGGAATAAAGAGACAGGAAGAGAGAGTTATGGATGACAGATGGCTGGGATTGATGTTGGTGTGAGCGGCGCTTTACTGTAACTCTGACAGATGATATGGGATATATTCTTCATGGAGCCTGTATATTATAAGAGTTGTTACAAAAACCTGTGATATACTGCTTTCTAAAGATGAGGGCTTGATTGCAGGATTAAGAAAGTGACATATTGCATTCAAAGGTTTCTTTAATATATTAATTTTGGTATGCATTACTATATTGAATTATACTGTAACAATCATATGTTGGACTTGTGCAAGCCCAAAACGCCTCTCCTCCTCTATGTTTAATTCTAGCTTGACATTTGCTGATGCAGATCTTTTGGTGAAAGCAGCTACATTACAATGAAGATTATAATCAGAAAATGAGGAATGGAGGCAGAAAGAAAGAATGTCATTTGAAAAGACAACTCTGAGAAGCATGAAAGTAGATAAAGAAATGACAGGCATACTCTAGACATACACACCTGGGGACAAGAAAATATAAATAAATAAATATATATATATTTACAATTTGTTGTTAACACCTGAGGACATCCTATTGACATCAGCACAGAAATCAAACAGTGTGTGTATTTTCCATCTGATAAACATTCTGTGTGATGGTGTGTGCCGTGCTACATGTCTATCTGGAGGCTGTTGCAGAGCCAGAACAAAAGAGTAACCATAAGAAATTATGTGAACAGAAAGAATGCATGGCTGATCAGGCCCAGATTATACAAACTGAGCCAGGGAGTACAGACAGGGAGATGATAGCAGAATGTCCAAACAGAAGGGGCGATAGAAAGACTGAAGGAGAGAGAGGGGTACAATGGGATTTAATTGGTTGACTAATTGCCTGGCAAGCATTCTTCTCAATAACCGAGGCGGACTGAGTGATGAAAGCCGAAAGATAAAGCAGGAGGAAGAAACACTGAGTAGGTTGTATAGTCTTGTGTAAATTCAGTCATGCTTGAGTTCCCTCCTGACAAAATGGGAGCAAGGCTGAAAACCTTGAACTGGCTGCACATGGCTCTTTAATGAGCTATTCTTCAGAAAGGTGTTTCAGCCTTCTTAGCTAGTACACCAATCATAGTAATTAAACCTCCACACTCAATAAAATCTGATGCTACGGCCAAGGGCTAATTACCAACCTCGAATTTACCCTTGTTGTGTACAGGAATGATAAGAATGGTCTGGTAAAATTCAAGCTCAAACCCTGCACATTCATCCATGTACATTATACTGTAATGTTTCTTCATGCTGCTCAAGTGAAACTTTTGTTTGAGGAACTGCAGATAAAGGAACTTCCTATGATTGCTTCTATTGAAATTCACTGAATGTTTTTTTTTGTTTTGTTTTTGTTTTTTTTTTACTTTTTGCAACATTCTGTGTAGAGATTTTGCGCATGAAAATCAAAGGAGGTCAGCAGTTTCTGAAATACTCAAACCAGCCCATGCAACACCAACAACCATGCCACAGTGAAAGATCACATATTTCCCTTTCTGATTGATATGAACTTTATCTGAAGCTCTTGACCTGTGAAGCTCTTGACCTTGCACAATCCCATAACTGCCAGGTGCCACATTTAAGAATAGGAGAGATTTTTCTCACAATGTAGCAATGAGGGCAGGAAGGAATCCATTGATCTTCAGCAGCAGTAGCACTCAATATGATTTGTTTTTTGTGTTTATACTTTGCAAGTTGCAGTACTTAAATTGATTACTTAGTACTTCAGATCTTCTGTATGCCAGAGTCAAGTACAAAATAAATTACTAACTGAAGAAAATTAATTACAAGAGTATATAATAGATGGAAGCTAGCAGATATAATAAGGTGACTGATTATGAAGATACGTTTTACAGATGCAGATATTTATTTTCAATAAGACACTATAATAATCTTTTCATTAATATAAACTCTATATAAGCTCTTGATGTCCTAGTTTTAGAGTAAGTCCTATATAATAATATACTGTATGTAAGAGGATCGAGATAGTTAATTTTGTCTGAGATTAAACTTTATTCTATTTCTGTAAATAAATCTCGGTTTAGGTAAACACTAAACTGACATATTCTGTTTATTCCACTATGATAATCACACTTTACTACTATCAAACTTTACTATATTTATACTATATTTACTATATACAGTTAAGGCTCTAGGTTACTGATCGTAAGGTCTGGGGTTCAAGCCCTGGCGCTGCCAAGCTGCCACTCTTGGGCCCTTGAGCAAGGCCCTTAACCCTCTCTGCTCCAGGGGCGCTGTATCATGGCTGACCCAGCGCGCTGACCCCAACCTTCTAACATGCCGGGGTATTCAAAAAAAAGAATTTCACTGTGCTGTGATGTATACGTGATCAATAAAGACTCATTATCATTATTATCATTATATTTGTAGTGAGACAGAAAGTGACATTTCATCTCCTGCACATCTGACATTTCCATGTTTCCCAAACAGATTAACCTCTCAGCTATTATATTTCTGTTCCACATAACCTTTCTCTTATTACAAAGATCTTCATAGTGTCAGCTTTCTCAGCCTCAGATAGATGTGCTTCTTTTCTGCATGCAAGTCTTTCTAGAAACTTTCCACTCAGCTTCATTACCACATCTTTGCCCAGCAACAGGAAAATTTCAGTTGAGAGAATTCTGCCTGTCATATGGGCCGTCTTCTTTTTCTGCAAGAACCGACCCATTACGCTATAACACACACAAGGCTCTGTCTTCTTTCTGGTGTCGAACTAACAAGGTCTGATGCAGGAGAGTAACAATCCACTCATTGATTCACAGATTCAGAGAGAGAAAGGGGGGTAGGGGTGAAAGAAAAAGATGAGAGAGAGTGTTAGTTAGGTGCCTTGGTGAAATGCTGTGTTTGGGTGATACAATCAAAATAATCTCCTACAATATTTAACACAAGCAGCCATTCCTGTAGCCTTGACCAGGATACAGCAATTACTGAATGAATGAATGAATGAATGAATGTTCATTCACCTTACTCCATCATCCCCTCCAGCTGCAATTATTTATCTGGAAATGAAGATCAAGATACTCACCCAAGTAGAAGTTTCAAGACTTTAAGTTCTCTCTCTCTCTCTCTCTCTCTCGTACAGAACCTGATATCTTGAGAAGCATGTTACAAGTTAAGCCACGCTCAGTCTACTACTAAATGCTTTTACCATACAAATAATTCCCCAACCGATTACATCATATTTTACTTATTATCTTACTGCCAGGAGACTGCCCAGCAGGGCAAGTGGACATAGGTCTGTAGTTTTGTCTGCCAGTCCCATTAGAATGGCATTAACAATGTTTACCATGTAATGCCACTCAGATAGTCAGGAACGTGCATACACTCATCCTAAGGCGAACTCTACTGATGAATAATTCAGCAGATCACGCTACACACAGCAACACTCGACTTCTATGGCAATCAGCGTCACCTCGAAAAAGGGAGACAGAAGCAATTAAATTGAGTGACTGACACTCGGCTCTGACGAATGGCACTTTAATGCAACTCCTGTGATATATTTCATGGAAAACTGCCTGGCTGCTTATTTCCACAAGTGCAGCTGACAACTGTTTTCAGCTGGGCAAGTGAGCTGTGACTGCACTGTGGTGCAGTGAAGTAAAAAACTGGGGGAAAATAAAACAGACATCAAACACGTTCAATTAAGAGAGAGCTAAGGTGTATTGTTTTGGCTTGAACTATGCCTGCACACACTGCTTATGTTCATGTTTGGCTCCAGTTGAACTGAATGAAGTGAAGAAGAGTTCACCTACAGGAGCAGTGACGAATAAATTAATCTGCTCCGCTGCTGCTTATTTAATTAATAATCACTCGAGGTAGCACATATTTACTATCACATAGTCCTAAAGGATCAATTATATTTACACATGTATTAGCTCAGTGATCAGTTGGCAGCCTGAGGTCAGATCAATTAGAAGATATTATAATCCTTGCCGTCTAATTATCTACTGCAAACATACAGTGTATTAACAGGCCTGTGCTTTACCAGTAAATGTGGCATTTTTATACCCATGTGTCTGCTCTTATTATTAGAAAATAGGAAAATGTACTATAAATTGAAAAAAAAACATTAACGTAAGCAAGCAAGTTATCTGTCTTAAAATAAAGGTATGTGAAAATTCCTTTCTATAATCTGCTATATATACTGGTTTTAGTTGCTAGTTCTTTTACTTGATAGCTATTATTCATTTTACAAGAAAATAAAATGGCAACAGCTTCAGAAGTAGATTGTCTCTGAAATTGTACAGAATAGTTGGAATACCGTTCCTTCGTAAGATATCCCCCCAACTGGTGTTTTGGTGATGCTGTTTAACACATTTGTCCAAAATCTCTCGTAGGTGATCAACTGGGTTGAGATCTAATGACAGTGAAGGCCATAGCATATCCTCATTAAACCATTCAATGATCCCTTGATCCCATGTTGACCGGGGTCATACTGGAAGAGACCACACACATCAGTATAGAGATGTATCCATCCATCCATCCATTTTCTGTTCCGCTTATCTTACACAGGGTCGCGGGGGACTTGGGGCACAAGGCGAGGGACACCCTGAATGGGGTACCAACTCATCTCAGGGCACAATCGCACACCCCACATTCACACAATTTAGAGATGCCAATCAGTCTACAACACATATCTTTATGATGGGAGAGGAAACTGGAGTACCCAGAGGAAACCCCAAAAGCACAGGGAGAACATGCAAATTCCGCGCACACAGGGCAGTGGTGGGAATCGAACCCCCAGATCTGGAGGTGTAAGGTAAATGTGCTAACCTCCAAGCCACCATGCCCCTTAGAAATTTATGATCATAGTATAAGGCAGAGGTATTCAATACTATACTATGGGATGCACCCCAGAATGGGCAGAAGGGGGGTGCACAAGGGAGGGGTGAGATGGAAAATACAAAAAAAGAAATAAAAAAATGTAAATGACTAAATCAGACCTGCAAACCTTTGCACATTTTCATAATAATAATAATAATTATATAATAATAATTCATAATAAAAATAGTGGATGAGCCATTCAACAGTTTTGATCTCTCTGATAATAACTGACACTCTCTGGAAGCCCCACCCACTTCCCCCATTCCACACTAGTAATGTTTGGCAGATGTGTGTGGTGTTTGAAAGATGCACTGATGCAGCACCCTTGCTTTCTGTCGAGTTAAACTGAAACTGTTTTGCATTCACCAAAAAGAAAATGCCCAGAAATGGCAAATTTTTGAGCAAGGGTGAAAAATTTGACTGAAAACAATTATTAAATAGGTCTACAATCAAGTATTAAATCAAAGCACTTTACAAATTTACAAGAACTGGAAAGTGGACTTGAATATGTCTAGTATAAGGTGTTCAGTCAAAATAATCTTTTATTTATGTTGTTGTGACCATTGCTTCTAAGGGACCCTACAGCATAACAGAGCCTTTTCCCGATAGTTTGAATTCATCTGTAGATAGCATACTGTATGTAACAATTTCATGATTATTTCTAGCATTTTATATATTCGTTTTACTTTTCTGCTATTACTCAATTTAGTGAAAGATAAACTACAGATAACTGCAATTACAAATTATACTCAAGCCAAGTGTTTGCCTTTAGCATGAAGACTTAACAAGAGCATCTTTATATTTATAGTCCAAATGACTGTATTAATGTGTCAACTATTGTAAAAAAAAAAAAAAAAAGAAAAAAAAAGAGAGAGAGACATTTACTTACTGTACAGACTTTGAGGTCTGGGACCTGAACTTGCTGAATTCACCAGGAGCCGTCCACTCAGAGCCATGCTGCAAAGAAAGATTGTGCTCCATCACCTGCTTCTTGCTGAAACTGTCAATTGTTACACATTATTTGCACCAGAGTGATACTCTGCTGGTGTTAAAATTCTCCCACTGTCACGGTGTACACAGAAACTAGCGTTTTCTTCACAATTTCTGGCCAAGCAAAGTGTGAACATGAAAGCTCATTACCATTCAGAAGCTGAACTGATGGGAATGCTCTAGCTAGATAAACATAGACCCATAATAGTCTGAATAAAACACAGAAGGGTAGATTGGCTTCTTTTAAAAAGTGCTCTGTAGATTTTTTTTTTCTCTCTACAGACAGGCTTTTTTGCTAAATAGATGACAGAAGGAAGTGATATCACAGGCATATGACAACACTCCATGATCATTGCTATCACCCACGGCTAATGATTAATCTTGTTGTGTCTAATGTCTCGTGTACGACTTGTATCATTAATGTCCTAGTTTCAGTACATCTAGCCCAATATTCAGTATATTTAACTCAGGATGAAAACAGACTTTGGAAAGCAAAATTCAAGCATTGTTCCTGCGTTTTAAAAGTGAAAGATCAGACTTTTACAGTATAACACAGACAAAACTTTCATCTCAATATACTGTAGGTTACTTGGCTTCGGCATAAATAAGACTGCTGGAAGAAGAGTTTGAAAATGATTCATCCAGATTTTACAGATCATAAAACAATGCTAGCTAGTTAGTTAACATCATGGTAACTGTCAGTTTGTTTGTTATAATAAATGTTAAGTCACTGTGTATTTATTTTTTTTAGTTACAGGACATGAAAGTCTGTTAATTTGTAGGTCATTATTTAGTGATGCCAATGTGTTCTACGTCCAGTGCTAAGTGCTGACATTTAACTCTATCGATTGCTGGTATCGCAGCTGGCTCTGTTGGCTATTTGCAAAATTTTGAAATGGTATTATGAATCTATAAAATGCTTTTGGTTATTTTGTCAATTTATAATTGAAAAATCCAGCTCATGTCAAGGAATATGGTCATGAAAGGAACGATGACAACAGTGGGGCATTCAGTTCTATAACAGTTCCCCTGGGTATTAGTACTGGGTATTAATCAGGTCAGCGTGTGGTTAGTGAATGGGTTAGTGTATGGTATCAAGATGTTTTCAATTGCACTGAAATGCCTGACAGGTTCTGGGTATTAACATTAAGTAGAACCAAAAATAGAATACTTTTGAAACCTGCTGCTGTAACTATAAAGAATGTCTTGTTGCTCATCACAGCTCTCACAATGTTTCTGTCATCAACCGTTGTTGTTTTCCTTGGCCGACCTGTTCCATGTCTGGATGTTAGTACACCAGTGGTTTCTTTCTTTTTCAAGACAATTCCAAATTGTTGTATTGGCTATGCCCAATGTTTGTGCAATGGGTTTGATCGATTTTCCCTCTTTTCTCAGCTTCAAAATGGCTTGCTTTTCTCCCATAGACAGACAGCTCTCTGGTCTTAATGTTGCTTTATTGACCGTTTTAATAACAAATTTAGTCTTCACAGGTGAAAATTAGAGATCAATTTAACAGGGTACACCTGGGCAGCAAGAAACACCTGTCAGTCACATGTTCCAATATTTTTGATCGCTTGAAGAAATGGGTGGGATCAAACAACATGTGCCATGTTCTAAGTTGTTTAACACATCTACCTGTAAACATGAGGAAATGAAACCTGAAATTTTGATCTGTAATCTCTCATCTCAAACCCAATATAGATTCAATGTATAGCGAAAACAATAGAATTGGCCTTGCTGTTAAAATCGTTTCAGTTTCCAATACTTGTCATTTCAGGGAGTTTTTCCTTTCCACTCTTGCCTCTGGCTTGCTCATTAAAGCTCTAAATCCACATCTGGATTTCTTTGTGACAATATTGTTAAAAGCACTTTCACTAAATTGTCTTGGTTATTAGCATCCTTTTACCTCAAAAATAATTGCCCAGTACTTTGAAGTTTATACCACACACACTGACACAGTTATTGCGTATAACTAAGGGGACTATAAAAGAAAGCATTACCATTGGCTGGAAGATTACTAAACGTTAGCTGTAAAATATTTAGTACCCACCAGCCCCACGTACGCCAGGAGTTTGGCATTGAGCGGATTTTCATCCGAGCTCAGCCACAGCTCAGAGTTATCATCAGAGGATATGGCAAACTGGAAATCTCCTGGAAAAAGCACACGTGAAATTAAATATACACAACACACATGTAAAACACAGATCTGCACACTGACAAACTCCTATATGAATCCTCAACAAATGCAAATGCGTGTAGAATGTGTTACTCTTTACATCAGCAGTTTCATAATCAGTATATGAAGGGTGAAGTGACAAGTCTTTCACTTCTATTTCCTTCTCTTTCTCTCTATTGAAGCTTTTCCTGAAGCTTGCCTGAAGCAATGCTCTAAAAACAGCCCTTTTTGTAAGTGTATTTCTCTTAGAAAAGCATTGCTCCACAAATGTAAGTATATATCACCAACAATTGTACGACTGCACTGTAACAAACCGTCTTTATATGGATGAATAAAGCCAAAGATGCGGAGGCCGTAATTCTTCCACTTCGGAACCACAGCCAGTTTCTTCACTGTGGTTCTGGCCTGCATAAATAAATAAATAAATAAATAAATAAATAAATAAAAAGTAGCAAATACAATAATAGACACCATATCTATACTTAGCCCCATATAATGCCCTGTTATTCACATGATCCCACCTCCAAAGCAGATTGCTGACATTATTAGCAGCAGTAAATGAAGGTTGTGACTAAACAATGGTCACAGATTGCAAAGGTGTGAAACCCAGGGTCTTCAATTTGCACTGCACACATAACATGCTCTAGAGTGTGATTAAAATTTTAAATAGACCCAGAAATATAGATCGTACCAAAATGTAAACCAGCAGATGATTAAGAGTAGTGCCATCTGAGATACTGATATACATATAATATACTGTATATAGACACACACACCATACACACACATCTTACCATCCTGGTTAGGATGACCTTATACTGACATAATTATTGATGCACCTAAATATAATTCTAACCTTAACTTCTGGAACCTCGTATACACACAGTTCCAGAATTAGCTGTTGTATAAATGTAACATGAAGGATAGATTTATATGAATGTGCTCGTTCTAACACGTTATTGTTAAATTATTATATATCAAATCTAAGACTCTCTATGGAATTAAAAAATGAATAAAAATATACAATGAGAAAGAAGCAAAACACCCTGAAACTGAATTTTGTTCGTTTCTTGGAAAGTTACATTCAAAAGCCTGTTGTCCAATGAGCGTTAATCTTTTGTCCCGTTAAAACAGCGAGTACACAAACACCTAACAGACCCTAATTGAAGGACAAGCTACACTCAGTGTATATTAGCTCTGTGTCTGGGGCTTCTAAGGAGAGTTTTCACACAGGCTGTGCTGTTCACCAGGAAGAGTTTGAGTTTAATGAACAAACAGTGCAATGCTGCAATCATTTGAGTTGCTAAAATATTCAAAAATATTGAATTCCACCAAGACTGATGAATAACAGACACTTTGGTAAACAATTCATTTCCACATTTTAATGAAATTTTAGCAGAAGCTGGGCTTCCCGTGTAGTCTTAAAAGCAATTACCTGTGACACACACACACACACACACGCAAAAAAAGATTTGCATCAATTACTTTCTGAATCTTCAATCTGAATAAATTATATCCACCATAAACTCTGCATTCTGTTGAAACCTTTCGCATGTAATCCAAACTAAATTAGCATGTGAGAAGCGACATAAAGTGTCAATGTCACCATAACAACGAGAGTCCTGAGAGAGTCTTACAAATAGCTTCACTTTTTTATACATAATTTCAGTCTTAGCAAACTCCAAATATCCTTCTTGCACGGAAAGTAAGAAAAAAAAGGCATCATGCATCATTCTGCTTCATATAAGCTGAATACTGATCTGATGAGCCACAAATCTGAATTTACAATTATTTTCAATCATAAATCTGTTTTTTCTTTTACAGAATGTTTTATTGATTTCTGTAATTTATGTAAAAGTAATTTGCCCATCTTGTTCAAGTAAAAAACTTAAGAATTCAGGACTGCCTAAATCTGATTACTCAATTCCTAATTAGGAATTAAGTAAACAGATTTTGAATATATATATATATATATACACACACATCCTAATAATCTATCAATAGTCCAACTCACAGTTTAATCACAATTAATATATATATATATATATATATTTTACTTGTGATTAAACTGTGAGTTGGACTATTGATAGATTATTAGGATGTACGGAGCTGATCAGACCCAATGGTTTACTCACATGTGGGTACAAAGGAAAGTGCAGGTTCTTCCTGAGCTGAGAAACTGATGAGCCACACCAGTCCTCAAACACGTGCAGGTTGGCTTGGCCTTTATACTGCGAGAACATAAGGAAAGAAACAGGGTATATATTATCACTGCTTTAAGGGCAGGATTTCAGACAAGATTTCAGATTCAAGATCTCTCTCCCTCTATCTTTCTCATTTTTAAAGGAAAAAAAAAATAACAGAGGACATGCGTGTGAGAGGAGGAGAGTGAGAGAGCTGCGCTTGATACACATCCCCAGCTTATCCCGACGCATATCCAGCTAAGGCTAATGCAAGCTCCATCTTGCTGAAATTGGGTCTGTGAATAGGAACAACCCCAAGAGAGGTAGAGGGTGTGTGAAAGAACTGCAGCGGCTGCTCTGGATTTGGCTGCAAATCAACGCCACACGAGGTGTGAAAACAGGCTTCCTCTTGCTGTGCCATCGGGGTCATTTATCGATAACGGCTTCTACCTGTAGTCACATATGGTGTGTGCCAAGCTGCTCAGGAATTCATGGGAAAGGAAAAATCTTTGATTGACACACAAACACACACACACACACACACACACATATATATATATATATATATATATATATATATATATATATATATATATATATATATTTATATATATATGAGAGAGAAAACAGGTGAAGCTGAACATTGCTAAGTCCGCTCATATTAGAATGCACCTAAAGCAATTTCTAGTATTCCAACAAATAATCAAAATTCATGAATTCGTAAATGTTCCTGGATGTTACTGAAGTGAGAGGATAATGGTACTGCTGACATGCTCTCACACGCTGCCCCTCCTATCTGCCCGTCAGCTCCGGGTCTCTCGCCACTGTTAGGTTTAATTTTAGCCTTTCTAATTACAGCCAGTATGGATGTAGGCCTTGGCATCCCACTCACCCCGATTGGGGGTGGACAGCGGGCATTTCACGACTGACCTGACTCATCTCAGACAGACATGGCAGACACTCCATGGTCTCCTGTGCTGTCCTATGTCTCATACATGCCAATCACATTGGTATTGTACCGCACTCCCGCCTTAGTCGTTAAATATTTCAGCAAATCCCGTAATAATATCAGTAAGACTTTCCACTAAGCCTGTGTTAATAAATTATTAGAACAGAGCTTATAATTCTTCATAATCATATCCTTGACTGCTCGCCATTCCACTTTCCATTCACTGGGCCTCATTTATCAAACTGGATCTAAACAAATTTACTTGTAAATTGTTTAGCAAGAGCATTTACACAATAAATATGGTATTCATGAAAATCTAGATATTTCAGGGGGAAAAACATTTTGCATGTAAATTTAGTTATAAGGAAGGCTCACTACATTTCTTTGCACACACAGTGCAGTAAGAATAGTCGCAAAAATGCATGACTGAGTACTGAAAAATTTAAAGATGCAACAGTGTTCATTTAGTTCTATTACAACAGGATGAATTTCCCCTAACACAATATTTCCACACTGGCCAGCTGTGCACAACATCTATGGATTCCTGTTCTAACTCCAAATGTGTTGTAAAAATCCTGTTTACAAGGCAATCCTGTAGAGAAACTGATAACATCATCCATGTCCTAATATGTAGCCTTATTCTTTTTTTTAAAAAATCCCAATATTAACCAAAACCTCCAAATCCCCATGTTATCAGCAGTAATTTCCATTTTTTTTAGACAGCATTCATCTTCGGAAAGAAAAATGAGCAGCACTTAAATATATTCAGCTTGGATAAGCGTTTGCTTTCAGCCACTGGTGCATAAGGGGGATGAGTGTGGTTGATAGTACGTTTCCTTCTATCAGAACGATCTCTCCACACTTCCAGATGAAGCCCCGCTGATGGATTCCCCACATGTTACCCACGGACAAATAATGGAATTCAATAACAGTGCTGAGGAGCTCGTAAATCATGATGTGAAACCAGAGGTCATTTCTGAACCGGGGTGGGTTTATGCCAAGGGTTATGGGAAGGATTGGAATTTATTGTGTATTAGAGGCATGTTTCCAACATGAGACACAATCCTTATACTTAAATCACCCGAATCAGAGACACTGTCATTTAATGGATGACACTCTCCTGAACTTTCCCTTTATGTAAGAATGGGTTGAAATGGGCATCCATTGGTTAGCTTTACTCTGAATCTGGCAGCTCATCTATCACACACACTAGAAGAAGAGCCACTTGGGACCACACCAAATCTTTGTCACCATGATACCTCTTCCTTTTCACTGCATGTGTCCATTCTCTTGGGAAACAGTAGATTATCTACAGTGCTAGACAGAGACAGTGATTAGTCAACACCATGGCTGGCAAAGCCAAACATATCATCTATTATCATTCAGCAGGATGGTTTGCAGCAGTGGAGAGTGTATGCACGAAGACATTCCCATCACACTGACATGTTTTCAACACTGAAGCATTGATCCATGCTTTTAAAACTCTTGACATGGGTGTTGCAAATTTCTTTCACTTGATTGGAGAGGAGATGTAACATTACCCCAGTTTTCTTGTAAAGACACAATTCATCACCCTTGTGAAACTGGTATCCTCTATTTTTATACATTTTTGGATTACATTAATTACCATTATATCATTTATGATGTCTATTATCAATATTATAATTTCCTTTATTATAAGATTTACACACCAAGTCACATTGTGTACAATGCTTTAAATTACAAACCTACAAGTTACGAACTATTAAAGATGCAGGTACAGCAGTCTCAATGTACTGTAGCTAAATCAACCTTCAGAACTTGCCGAGTGGACATTATACATCTATAACAAGGTCTTAGTTACACTTAATGTTGTGGAACGAAAACAACTTGCTTCCATCCATCCATCTATCCATCCATTTTCTGTACCGCTTATCCAACACAAGGTTGTCAGGAGCCTGGAACCTATCCCAGGGGACTTGAGGCACAAGGCAGGGGACACCCTGGACAATCACACACACTCTCCAGACAATTTAGAGATGCTAATCAGCCTACAAAGATGTTTTGGACTGGGGGAAGAAACTGGAGTACCCAGAGGAAACCCCCAAAGTAAATTCTGTACATACATGGCGGACATGAGAATTGAACGCTCAAACCCAGAGATGTGAGGCAAACATGCGAACCACTAAGCCACCACCCTCTTTTTTTTTTTCCTCTTGAAGTTAATATGACATAACAGCTTGGGAAGACTTTCCCATGTCAGGAAACATCTTACCTCTGACAGTTACAAAGTCCTGACAATGGAGGTTTCTTCCAAATATACAAAAAATATATACATCTCCTCACAGAAAACGTCTATCACAATTACACACATTTTTAAAAACATCTGCTCATGTGGAGTGCCCACCATGAAAGTCCTTATGAATTAGCTGTTACTGTAGCTGTTAAGATGAGCACATTAATATAAACCTGTGATTTGTCTTGCAGCTGGAACTACTATCATGGCTGATATTCTAGAAAAATAATCAACATTTTAAAAGCCCCACTTAAAGATTTTGTCTTGTTCCATTCCATTGCCTGGCAGTGTTTTTACACCCATACAAATGATGTAGACAATGACCCTTGATGTACACAATACACTTAGACTTTGTTCCTCTGGCTCTACATTTCAGTAAAATTGCTCACCTTGAGGAAGGGCACATTGATCCTTCAACTCCTCTTTCAACGCTTAGCTTAAAACATCTCTCTACTTTTTTTTTGAAATCTTCTATTTAGGGATTATCTCTGTACTTGTGAATTGTCTACATATTACACACCTCTGGTACTTCTATAATTATGTTAGTTTGTAACATGCCCTTGAAAAAGCAACAGATTTCCATTACCCTGTATCTTCTAGATATCATCCTCAGATATATCACCTCTTTTCCCCTTGCTCTCTAGCAACAATTTTACTCCATGGCAATTATCTGTTTTGAAGACATTGTTATGCCAGATAATCACACATTTAGAACTGGCAGGACACTGGGACTCTGCTAATTAATAGGGGGAGTAATGAGCCGGCGAGTGGCAGAACATTGTGCTCTTCATTACTGGCTGATAAGAGCTTGGCAGCCGTGTTGCCGCTTTGGCTTTGACTTGGTGTGATGAGCTCAAGCATTTTCTGGTGATTATTCAGATTGGTCAATAACACATTCAACTTACATTTATCCAAAGTGATTGCACTAAATAATGTTATAACACTAAGAATACAGAAAGTCTGACCTGGCTTGTTAGTTTTATAGTATGCTGTGAGGTTGAGTACTGAAGGTTCTCATGTTTGCAGGTGACTAACACTTCTATATTTGGAGAGAAATCATACCGCGCTGCAGAAGGCCTGGCGCATCATTGCTTTTCCTCCTGTCCTTCTGGCCACCTGTTCGTGTAATTTTAGCATAATTCCTAAAGGGATAGGAAAAGTGTGGGCGGATGTTTCCTTAGAGAAATCACACATTATTCTGATGGGGGGCAGATAGACCGAGAGGAGGGTTAGACTTATCTTAGAGAGTTATCATTGTAATGTCTTCACCCTCATTATACTATTCCCTTTATTAGAGCAACACTACTATAAAGTCATTAATGTAGGCAAGAGGACTTGTGATTTCAGCAAATTATTTTATAGACTACACAGTACTTATCACATAGACTATATCAGCAGTTTCCAAGATTTTTTTATTCCTATGTGGGAAGGCATTTTTTACTAGTGGGGGTCAAATTAATTTTTAGTAGCTGATCAGTAATTAAAAAAAAGTTAACTAGTCATCTTTTTCACTGTTAAAGCAAACATTGATTCAGCTGTTTTTAGGCTATTTTATTCAGTTAAATGCTAAATGATAAACAACAGCAAGGAATGTGTCAACCCACACATCATTAACAGGTTACACATTACATTTCCAGCTTCATTGCTTAGTTAGGCTACATTATTAATGACAAAAATAAATAAATCCATTCAATAAATGTGCAAAATAATACATCCGTGTATCATTTTACACTATTTATAGATGTACCTATTCTTAATAGCAAAGTCCAACCTGCAATCTGCAGCACTGAATGTGCTCTTTTACACAGCACTTTGCCACCGTGCAAGGATTTTATTTCCATTTTAGTTTGATTTTAAGGATAACAAAAATAACTGCAGGATGAATTCCTTTAGTGTAGGAATTCACACTGGGACTAATTAATGTATGGTCTTACCTAATAAGCAACATAAATGCCTGCTTATAGCCCCTCAGGGTTCCATACCAAATAATCTATGAGTGTTTTTTTTTTTAAGTAATGTTGGAAACATAGTTGCATATGAATATAAGAATTTGCATCTTACTTATATCCTATATTGCATACAACTGTATTAAACAGCAGTATTAAAAATACCATAATCAGTATCTATAGTGGCTATTATTTAGACATATTATGTAGTGGCCATAACACAAACCATGCATTTAGAAAAAAAAGTTAAGAGAAAAGACCAAAAATGTACCAAATACTAAAAACTTTGAAATTGAAATGTAAATATATTATTATTATATTATTATATATTATCATTATAAATATATTATTCATGTAATTATATTATTGTTGTCAATAATATCATTTGTAATGACAATTGTTGTATAAAATTAGAAAATAATGCAAAAATGATGCACTCTCACTAGTGCTCTCAGACTTTTGGACTCCACTGTATATGCAGTATATAGTGGCATGCAAAAGTTAGAGCAACCCGGTCAAAATTTCTGTTACTGTAAATAGCTAATCTGGTAAAAGATGACCTGATTTTCAAAAGGCATAATGTTAAAGATGACACATTTCTTTAATATTTTAAGCAAGATTACTTTTTTATTTCCATCTTTTTCAGTTTGAAAATAACTAAAAAGGAAAAGGGTCCAAATCAAACATTTGGCCACCCTGCATGGTCAATACTTAGTGACACCCCTTTTGGCAAGTATCACAGCTTGGAAATGCTTTTTGTAGCCAGATAAGGGTCTTTCAATTCTTGTGTTATGCTTTTAGTTCTGTGAGATTCTTGGGCCGTCTTGCATATACTGATCTTCTGAGGTCTATCCACGAATTTTCAATATTAATAATAATGATGATGTTTAGGTCAGGGCCATGCAAAAACCTTCAGCTTGCGCGTCTTGAGGTAGTCCATTAACGATTTTGAGGTGTGTTTAGGATCATTGTTCTGTTGTAGAAGCCATCCTCTTTTCATCTTCAGCTTTATTTTTTGTTTGTTTTTACAGACACTGTGATGTTTGCTTTCAGAATTTGCTGGTATATAATTTAATCCATTCTTCCCTGTACCAGTGAAATGCTCCCCGTGCCACTGGCTGCAACACAAGCCCAAAACATGATCGATCCACCCTCGTGGTTAACAGTTGGAGAGGTGTTCTTTTCATGCAATTCTGTGCTCTGTTTTCTCCAAACATGCCTTTGCACATTGTGGCCAAAAAAGTTCTATTTGAAATTCATGAGTCCACAAGACCTGTTTCCAAATTTCATCAGACTTGTTTAGATGTTCATTTGCAAACTTCTGATGCTGAATTTTGTGGTAAATACTCAGGAAAGGTTTATTTCTGATGACTCTTCCAAGAAAGTCAAATTTGTGCAGGTGTTGCTGCACAGTAGAAGACTGCACTACCACTCCAGAGTCTGCCTAATCGTCCTGAAGGTTTTTTGCGGTCAGATGGGGGTTTTGATTTGACTTTCTAGCAATCCTCAGAAAGTTTTCTTGGTCTTCCAACCTGACCGCCACTGTCATTTCTTAATTGCAATACAAACTGAGGAAATGGTTACCTGAAAATGCATTGCTATCTTCTTATAGCCTTCTCCTGCTTTGTGGGCATATGCTTATAGGAGCCCATGGCTGCTGATTGTTGGGACAAAATTTGAGTATTTATAAAGCTTTTAAATTTGCATCACCTGGCCATTCCTAACAATGATTGTGAACAAGTCATAGCTCCAAAGAGCTATTTATTTATTGTCTGAGACCTTGGTAAAAGTGTTCTGAGATCTTAAATCTCTCGGGGTGCCCAAACTTTTGCATGGTGATTCTTTCCTTTCTTTTTTTTTACTCTAACATTGTACTAAACAAAAATAATACACTAATCTTCCTTAAAATGTTGAAAAGAATGTTTCATCTTTAACTTTATACCTTTTGGAGAACAGTTCATCTTCTACTCACTTAACTATTCACAGTAACAGAAATTTTCACAAGAGGTGCCCAAACTTTTGCATGACACTGAATATACAATGTGGTCCAATACATACATAAAGAAGGATTACTGCTCAATCTATGCTATTGAAGTAAAAGACTCTAACGTGTCATGCAAATTGTATGTAGTTTATATTGCTCGGACAGTTTGGGGTATTTTTAGTTACTAATAGGTGGGATAAAGTGTAGATACTGATTACCCGATACTGTGCTATTGCTAATTAGTGAATGTGAGTTCCTCAAGTAGCATATGGTCCTTACCTTAAATAGACTAAACTCATTATTTTGTGTCGGTACAGTCTGCCACATAAACACTATCATAATTTATCACCATTCTCAGTACACTGTAGATATGTCCTACACCAAATCTACTTACTATATAGGTCACATTATGTTCGTAGTGTATCCTGTTTTTGTAAGTGTATGTTACTGGGAAACTACGATTTTAGTCTTGACTACAAAATAGCGCCCTATTTAATGAATTGTGTGGGTTTTCAGACAGAGCTAGCAACAGAGAGAAAGAAAGAAAGAAAGAAAGAGAGAGAGAACACGACTGGGGAAAACAAAATCTCCTCACGCTGCTACCACTGTGTACACTTCATCCTCGCCCAGCCTCTGGAGGGTAAACATTACGGCTTGGAAAAGAAATGAAGGCAACCAAATGAGGCTTTACCTCTGGTTTCCATGGCAACTTGAGGAGCTTCTGGCTGAGAAGTTTTTGGATCTCTGGCTTGCCATATTTTTCCTGTTCAGATTCACCGAACTCGTCACCCTGGAATAGAGCAAAAAAGTCCTCAAAACTCCACGTACACACATTCACAACAATGAGTACACACAGACACACACAAAGAAAGAGAGAGAGAGAGAGAGAGAGAGAGAGAGATAGAGAGAGAGAGAGAGAGAGAAAACACTAGAGGAGATTTACACTTCGGTTCTGCATCAGAATTCAGCTGAATGGTCTCTTTTCTGAAGAGGCTGTTGAAATTCGGTTCTTCTGTAGTGTATTATAAAAACTCCAGTAGTTCAGAAGATATTTTGACACAGAGGATGTTTTTGGAAAATGCTGGTGCACTTCAAATGAGTGAAAAATCTATTCACTTTTCATTCAAGGTCTTTTTTATCATACTGCTTAGATCGTTTCAAAGTTCTTGTTCTTGCATTCAAAGCAAATTCAAATCACTTCATTCAAAGTCTCAGAGAATGGACTAAAATAAATTCTGGCCACAGAAAATAACATTGAATGTGTGCTGACGTGTATGCGTTAGAAACAATTGAAAATGCGGTTATATATGAAAGAATTTAAAGCCGTATGAGTTATAATGGTAGCTGAAAATGCAAACATGGTCACTCACTTGCAAATTCAGCTCAGTTCACAATATAGTCAAGGTTAGGGGTAGGGGTAAAAGTCATATCCTTTGTATGAAACTGAACAAAGTCAAAACACACTTTGTCCGAATTTGTCCGAATTTAAATGAGACCAGGTTTGAAAATAAAAGCTATAGGTATGTGTAGAGAAACTAACTTCAAAATCAGTGTTTAATCAGGTTTCCCTAAAGCAAGTAAAGACAAAAAGAGGATTCTTTAAAATACACTTACTAAATAATTTTAATTATAAACATTTAGGTTGGAGCTGTGCCGCAGCAGATAGCACTACTGACTCACAGTTTGATCCTGAGCTCACGTTGTTTAGTTTCACATATACTCCTTGTGACTGTTGTAACCTACAGTGTGTGATAAATGATCCACACGACACACGTTAGCATTAACAGATGAAGCTATATTTTGTAAGCTTCACTCCGTTCACTCACAATCGTACTGAACGCAGGAGCTGGGAAAACCCCAAACATGGGTCTTAATGCAACATACACCCACACCATTACACTGTGTGGGTTTCCTCTGCATTCTCCAGTTTCCTTCCACATTCCAAACACATGCCAGGGAGATTGTCTATGCTAAATTGACCCTACGTGTGAGTGAGAGTGCGAATGTGTGTATGCATGGTGCCCTGCGGTAGACTGAAGTCCTGTCCTGGGTATACTCCCGTCATGTACCCTGTATTCCTGGGATAGGCTCTAGATCTAGGATAAAGATACAAAAATGAATGAATGAATGAATGAATGAATATTAAAATGTTTCCTTAGCCATATACACTGACTGAAGATTTGAACTGATTGAAGTTTGGATTATGGTATAATCCCATGTACATCTCATAAGGCAGCACAATAAGATTTATGTTTTTTCTTATCACTTCTTGTCAAAGAAAGTTCCTTCGCAAGAAAAATGATTTCACTGTCATAAAGGACAAAGGCTTCACATCAGGAGACAAATGCACACTCGTCACATAAAAAAAAAACAAAAAAAAACATGAGCCTAAAAAGCCTGCTTCTCACAGGACAAACCAACAGAAAACAAAATGCTGTTGTTTACGCAGCACCTCTTTGCTCAGTTGTCTCTGAGGCTCAGGAGGGAAGACTCGACGGTGTGTACAGGTTTCTGCTTTCCTATTAACACTAATCCCAGTCAGGCTTCGTCTCCTAATCCCTCCAATATCTCTGCCAAACAGTCACCATGAAGACAGTGCCTCAATGCAGAGCACAATGAGAAGCAACGTTACAAATCCTAACACTAAGTCCTGAGAGGCAGTACAAATGATATTTTAGCTAGCTGCAGTTATGTACAATTAATGAACTTTCTCCTGAAATCCTGCTGCTTTACAGGGAAAATCTCATTGGACGGACTTGCGGGAAAGGAATGCAATTAAAAACGTAAAAATGTTATTCTATCTGTCTGTAATGGATTGTTCAATTTACAAGCAGTGTGTAAAAAGTAGTACCTAAATCACAAGCGCACAGATAAATGCCTGGGTAATGTGTGTAATCAAATCAAATCTGCTACGCTTCAAAGACTGTGTAAACTCTTAACACCTCTGTGTTTCGGCAAACAAGGGTGACAGGTGGACGATTAGAAAAGACAAACAGTGTACTTGAGAGAAAGAGAGAGAAAGAGATTGACGGTGTGTGTGTGTGTGTGTGTGTGTGTGTGTGTGTGAGTACAGAGAGTGTGGGTGAGAAAGAGTGAAGCATGACAATCATGTAATGTTTATAACTGTAACGCTGGAGCCCAGAATCTGTCTCTGATAACGACACACAAATGAGACAGCTGGCACTAAAATGACAAACCACTGAAGATGGACATGAGCCCGAATTATGATGGCAAAATTCACCTCGCTTATAACTCACCTGATAACAGGGTGCGAGAAATGATAAGTGCATTAAAAAAATCCCTGGCAGCTTCTAGACACATCACGACATAATTCTAGCCAGGATTATACCTAAATTATAGCCTATAACATTCCTCCAATCATCTGCATCGCTTCTGTGACATGATTTTTTGGCATTTTTTTCCCCCAGACTATTTCTAACACAAACCTCTCAAACATCTCTAATGATGTCAACGAGTGCTATTCGTAGCACATAAGATTCTTACGACGTGACAACAATCCTTCTGAGCTCCATAAAATAATGAGGCCATGCCCAAAAAAACTTCTCCGGTCCAATTAAGCCATGTGCCATGACCCTTGTCTCACTGACGATGCTAGAGGCTTCAGAACCTCGGCTAAAGGTGTCTAAATGATTGGCCTCACTGGTGCTTGGCCTGCGTGTTCCTGCTATCTACTGCTGTCAGAGTGTGTGATGTTATTGACCCCGGTGTTAGGCAGAGTGCAGGACTCATAAATAAATGAGCACTGGATTCCCTCTGCCTCCATCAGCATCAGTCGACAATGCAGGAATGATAACCAGCTCCTGGCACCCAGCAACCGCTGGAGACATGTGACAGGAATATGGGCAAGGTTAATGAATTCCACCTTGTTAGATTAGCAGGGCATGGAGCAGAGAGGAGCAAGACGAGTGGTGCAGGACAAGGGGTCGAATGGTGGTTGGAGATAAAGTATAAAGAGGCAAGTAGGAGTCAGCAGTAAAGACTGCGTTTCTCTCTCTGGAAGCAGTAAACAAAGGCATGTCAGACTCTGTTATGTAATAACTTTTGATGTTTCTTATTGGAAAGTCAGGCTCAGGATCTGCTAGAATCTGTGCAACAAATTTGTGCAAACTTTCACAAGCAAAACAAGTTACCTTAGAATATTTCTCTCGAAGGCATTCATGATTTTTAATAGATTTTGCTGAAGCCTCCCTGTCTTGAATCGCATACAGTATTTTCAGTGCAAGTGGAAAAAGTCAGCAAGATTTAAGCCGCATTACAGTCTAAAAGAAACTGTCAGAGTAGCCAAATCCTTCAAAAACACCTTTCCCATTGGGCAGCATTTTTATCGAAAAAGGGAACCACACTCAATGTCCTTCAATAGAGCCACTGAAGTGACATGGTGGTTATTTTTAATAAGCCATGGCCACAAATTAATACATGGAGTCCATGAATGAATATTTTGAGGCCACGATCTAAGTATCTCATGGCAACTAATTGTATAAATTGAGCCCACAACTTAATATCCTGTGGGAACGTCATACATAATACATGGCTTCCAGTTTTTGGCAGGAACGGGCGAAAAAGTGACACAGGCTAATAGCATATAAATGGAATATGCATGACTCCAGGATGTATTAATGCATCATTGAAAGATTTAAGTGTAAGATTATAAATCATCTCCATGCTTATGTTCCTGTGGCCACAATGAGGTAATTCAACTGACATCTCATTTTATAATTTCAATAATTGGCACGAGTATTTCATGGACACAGAATAGATTCTGAGAAACGCAACTCGTGGCCTTAATATATTAATTTGTGTCTACAAGGACAATTTCTTGTTATTACTGTCATTTTATTTTGTCAGTTTTTTTTGTGGCTGTTTGCCAGAATGCAGTTGTACTGACTTCTAATGGGTTTTTCAGGGACATCTGACATATTGTTTGCTATATTTATGCTGAATGAAAGGCTGTTCTCATTATGCTATTTTTCAGAGCTTTTGCACTAAACACTAAAGAGAAGGGGATGTAAAACAACACAATTAATAAAATGTAAAACTAAGATAATGGTTGTAAAATAATAATATGGCTGTATCCAGAAGCATAATAAAAATCTGTCAAGTAGTAAGTAATGCCATTTCTCCATTTTTCTCAACTTGGTCACCTGCCAATTTCTACCCACCAGCCAGCTCTCCTCTATCACACAACAGCTACTAACCGGGGAGGGTGGAGGCTAACACCTGCTTCCTCAGAGACACATGAAGACAGCCACCTCGTCTTTTTGAACTGCTGTGTCACAGGACGAAAATAAAGATATCTGCCCTCTTCCGCATACATGAGCTCACAGAAGCCCAGGATTGATTAGTGTCACTGTGATTAACATGGGAGAGAGCGTTTTGCTCCCCTGGCTTATAGCCACATCATTGGGATTCCAACTCGTTATCTCAAGGTTGTTATTGATTTTTATGCAATATACTGTATATACTGTATATAAAGTTATGTGAACGCTTTAAACTCATTTTGCAAGAGATCCAAACAATTGCTCTTATATAACAGGTCAAAGCAGCTGCACTATTCTCAGGTTAAAAATAAGGTGCATTCATTCAACAAACCTGAATGAATAATAATAATAATAATAATAATAATAATAATAATAATATTTTTTTTTTACAAAAATGTTTAGCCTCTTTCTGAATCTGTTTGCTTTGTACATTACTGTGCATTTCCTGTTTGCTACAATAACAATATAACAAATGGATTTACTAAGGATAATTGAAGTCTCGGTAGGGTAAACACAGATGCTCACCGAGGCTTAACCCGCAGATTTTGGATATTTAATGTAATTGCTTTTCGTTTAATAGCCTAGAGTTCTCCCCCCAGAAGTCTCCATAACTCATCATTACTTCTTAGTGCTTTCAGCTGGAAAACTGTTACACTGTGGGGGATGCAAATGGAAAGCTTGCTTGAATGTAAAATTGATATTCACACTATTTATAGTACACAGTATTGCTGAAGGATTTCTTGGGGAAAATCTATTTTAAAAAATGTGAAGGTTAAATGATATTAACAACAGTTTAGGCAAATGTTTGGAAAAAATAATTTAACGGCAAAACCATTTATCCTGTAAGGGGTGTATCTCATAAACTATGAAAACATGGACAGTTTTCAAATGACATCAAATGAATAAAAAAAGAAAAACATAATGTTCTTATGTATTATTTATTCTGATTTATATTGCAAAAAATCGAAAAAGTGATGAGACAGTAAAAGAAAATGTCGTGTAAAGCAACTCAAAGATATATAAATGAACAATCTATAAATAAATCCAGCATGGATGCTTAGTTTGCAGCTTTCTGGTAGATGGGGACTCCGTTCTCCACTCAGCATTAATGTTATTCTTCATTCTCTTTTAATTGCCCTCTCTTCCCCCGTACAGTGTACAGTGCAAGCTCATTGAAACCGGACACATGGAACCCCGTGCCCCTTAGATTTTGTTTGTTTGTTTGTTTTCTGCACCACTCTGCGTAAAGTATGTGTGAAAATCCCAGGAGATCAGCAGTTTCTGAAATATTCATACCTGCCCATCTGCACCAACAAACATACTACTGCTTCTGAAATCACATTTTCCCCCATTCTAACCTGTATCTGCATGATTTTATGCATTATGCTGCTGACTGGATAATTAAATGAATAAGCAGGGGTATAGGTCTTTCTGTTTAACTTATTTTTGTGTAATACGAAAACAATTGGGGCGCACGGTGGCTTAATGGTTAACACGTTCGCCTCACACGTCCAGGGTTGGGGGTTCGAGTTCCACTGCTGCCCTGTGTGTGCTGCGTGTGTTTCCTCGTGGTTCTCCGGTTTACTCCCCCAGTCTAAAGACATGCATTATAAATGGTCTGCACTTATATAGTGCTTTTATACAAAGCGCTTTACACTGTGTCTCATTCACACACTCACACACCAGTGGTAGCAGAGCTGCCATGCAAGGCGCTAACTTGCCATCGGGAGCAACTTGGGGTTCAGTATCTTGCCCAAGGACACTTCGGCATGTGGAGTCATGTGGGCCGGGAATCAAGCCAGATAAGTGGAATAGACAATGGATGGATGGATGAAAATAATTGTGTGAGATGTAACCATTTAAAATCCATGCAAATCCCCCCACATGCCAATGCGTGTACACACACATACACACACACACAAAAAATCTTGAAACTCAACCCTAATCCCAGTATTTCAACTTAATCACACTATTCGTGTGTAACTTTTCTTTTCTTTTTTTTTTTCTTTAGTAAAATGTTTATTACTAGCCACTTTGTAAGGATTTAACGTCAGGATCCAACAGATATCTATTATTACAGTATCATTCGATAAATCTCAATTATACAACAGTTCGTTCCGGGCCACTAATCTGATTGGTCGAGTGGCGTTCTAAGAGTGCAAATATTTCCTATCACTGCATGTTTGGGAAGTTTCCCTCTGTGTATCACTCCACACGTCTCTGTTCGCCATGTAAAATTCCACTTCCTCATTCGAAACAGTTACTACAGTAGTGTTCTGTTCATCAGCAGACATAGCAAACCATACTTTCCAGGAATATGGCTTTTGACTTAAAATATGAAAGCTCCATCATCTGAAGATGAACAGGAAAAAGAGACACCAGTTTTACCGGAAATGACTTTAACGGGAATGTACAAATTAACGTGAGCTAGCTAGCCAGGTAGCTCATGTGCTATAAAGTGAGTGTGCTTCTCCGCATTCTTGCACATGCGATTTTGCTTAAATAACTTTCAGGTGACAATCAATGCTGGGGAAAAAAAAACATATAAAAGGGAAACATGCTGTTTTCTTTTTAAATACTTGAGCAATTTGGACTGATTTGGATTTCGCTACCTGATATTACATGGACTTGAAGCTGTGTGTGTGTGTGTGTGTGTGTGTGTGTGTGTGTTAATTGTTTAGAGGAAAAACAGCCTCACAACAAAGAGGGTGTCCATTATGACTAAATATGCACATTATACATGCTTGATTTCACAGATTTGTCCCTAATTTGCTGCTGTCACAAGAACAACTTCCTTTAGTCTTGTCAATGAAGCATGAGGTATTCGTCTGACATTTTAATTAAGAATACATATATACATGATCTCTCCTCAAAGTCATCTGTGCCTGGAAGTTGTACTCAACTCATCTCATCGCAGCTCACCTCAACTAAATGTCCTTCAGAACTTTCTCTTGCTCATGCTGAGCTCAAAAGTATTCTTTTAAGTCATGTCTGGAGACCGCTAAAAGCTGTCAGAAGTCTCTTTCCCTCAGAAGTGGAGAACTTGTACAAAGTCTTTACACACACCAATGAAAGGCCAGTCCACTAATACACATGGCCAGATGGATGTGAGTGGAGAATCGAGCTTTCTGGAGTTTTGCTCCCCTGGGTCTCTTCAAACAAACACACTCATCTTAACTTCCCATGTACACATTGTAAAGCATTGCCTGTCTTAAAATACATCAAGAGCTTGAGTGATCTTAGGTCAACCCTTCCAAGGCCAGTAGCAGAAAAATACACACACTCACAGCACTATTGCTTTCAAAACTTGTTTAAAAGAAAGATGATAAGGAATCTTAAATATGTGCATGTATAATTTGGAAAGACAAGAACATGTAAATATTAAACAGTGGATGAGCTATAGAACATGCATTAAGATACCTAAATACATTACTTACATGCAAGGTTTCTCTTTGTAATGCTCTATTTTAATTTTAACCTTAACTCACTGATTTTTCGACGACACACTATACAAGAAATTACTTTGATGTCTCAGTTTCATATCCTTCTGACTAATATGCAAGAAATTGCCGGAGGAGCCATGTAATAGAACTGTATTAAGTGTAATGGTGTATTGGCTACTATCAGAGGTTCATCTTCTGAATCACTGCTTCTGCTTAAGTTCCATATACATTCATTATAATGAAAAAAAAATGTTTAACCCTTTCAAACCTACCTTAAAAACAGAATGTCCTGTCTTCATGCTTGCTTTGTATGATCATGCCATGACTTTGACAGTCACATAAAGTATTATATTGTACAAAATATCACCAGATTCAGCAAAACCTCCTCATAGCATGTAATGAAAGAAAATATTTGTCTATTTGTCGTGTCTAAATCATCATCAAAAATAGAGAATAAAAAGTAGTCTGCGTACAAAATCCCCATGGCCAGTCATTATTTATTGGGCTATATATTATAATTATATGCATAGCCCAACTGTGTTTATTTCAAGCATTTATTTCGAGATAAAAGCAAAATTTTCTGCTAATAGAACAATTTCAAGCTGCTCACCTGCATGAACATGCCATAGGCCTGCTGCAGGGAGGCATGAGGACTGCAGATGTGGCCAGAGCAATAAACTGCCATGTCTGTAATGTAAGATGCTTAAGACAGTGCTACAGGGAGACAGGAAGGACAGATGATCGTCCTTGCAGTGGAAAATTATATGTAACCTTGTGTCCCCCCCAGACGTGATCGTGAACGTGCAAATGCCTTGGTGGAAGAGTGGAGTAACATCTCACAGCAAGAACTGACAAATCTGGTTTAGTACATGAGGATGAGATGCATTGTCGTATTTAAAGCAACTGGTGGACACCAGATACTGACTGTTACTTTTGATATCGACCCCTGTTTTGTTCAGGGACTCATTATTCCATTTCTGTTCATCAAAGTGTGTGAAACTTGTTCAGTTTAAGTCTCAGTTGTTGAATGTTTTTATGTTAACACAAATATTTACACATGTTAAGAAATTTAGAAATAAACGCAGTTAAATGTGAGCAAACACAACACAGGTTTACAAAAAAAATCTTTGTTAAATATAGGTGTGCAACAATTATTGGCACCCCCATGAATTCATATGAGAAAAATATATTTGAAGTATATTCCCATTGATATTTTACTTTTTTTTTTAGTACACCTGGGTGATTAGGAACAGGTAAATGTTCAACCATAACTTCCTGTTTCACAAAATGGGAAATGGCTATAAGAAAATAGCACAAGCATAGAAAATGCCCAATTCCACCATCAGGACAATAATTAAGAAGTTCCAGTCAACTGGAAATGTTATGAATCAACCTGGAATTGGACGGGTATCTATATTGTCTCAATGCACTGTGAAGAGGATGATTCGAGTGGCCAAAAAATCTCCAGGGATCACAGCTGGAGAATTGCAGAAGTTAGTTGTGTCGTGGGGACAGAAAGTCTCCAAAACTACAATCCAAAGTCACCTACATCACCACAAGTTGTTTCAAGAAAAAAGCCCCTACTCTCATCCAAAAACAATCTAAAGCATCTTCAGTTTGCCAGACACTACTGGAACTTCAGACGGGATTGTGTTCTATGGTCAGATGAAACCAAAATAGAGGTGGCTTTGGCATTAAAGACCAGAGGTGATTTTGGTGCACACAGAGAGGTAGCCATATGGAAAAGTACCTCATGCCCACGGTTAAATATGGTGGTGGCTCTTTAATGTTTTGGGGCTGTTTTGCTGCCAGAGGACCTGGATATTTTGTTAGGATATATGACATCATGGAATCCATCAAATATCAACAGATATTAAATGAAAACCCGACTGCCTCTGCCAGAAAGCTTAAAATTTGTCATGGTTGGATCTTCCAGCAGGACAATGATCCAAAACATACATCAAAATCAAGACAAAAATGGTTTACTGACCACAAATTCAAGGTCCTGGAGCTTCTGGACAGATTCTGTATGGAGGAACGGTCTCAGATCCCTTGCCATGTATTCTCCAACCTCATCAGGCATTATAGGAGAAGACTCAGAGCTGTTATCTTGGGCAAAGGGAGGTAGCACAAAGTATTGACTAAAAGGGTGCCAATAATTGTTGCACACCTATATTTAACAAAGTTTTTTTTTTTTTTAAATAAACTTGTGTTTTGTTTGCAATTGTTTGATATCCATCAGAGCAGAATATTTTTATGAATTTTTTTTAACAAAAGATCAAAAGGTTAAACAACAAAGACAAGTCTTTCTAGGATACTGTATATATTTTTGCATGGTTAAATAACTCAAAAATTACTGAAATACTGAAGAATCCATGATGCTTTAAAGCAATGGTTCTCAAACTGGGGTCCAGGGTCCCCCAGGGTTCTTCAATTTAAAATAAAACTTTGTTACAGTAGTGAAAAATCACAATTCAAAACTAGTTATTAGCCTGTTCACTTGAATTGAATGAGTTTTACCCAAAGCCTTAAAAAACGAAAAGAAAAGAAAGTCAAAGTCAATAAATAATGTCTTAATGTGTTCTGTTGGAGGAAAGTTCAGGAATATAAAGCTTTATTTCACTAAATATTATAGTGCACATTTAAATAATGAGCAAATGATGGGGAATTGATTTTACAGTTAAGTGGGTCCCTGGCTTGCTTGTTTCCCAGGAAAAAACTGAATAGAATAAGAAAAATGTATCTACCTTTTCCCTTGCATGAACATTTTGGGCTAGTTATAAGTCTTTTTGCATGTTTTTTTTTTGGTTTTACTGAGGTAGGAAATTTTGTTGAAACCTGGCAACCCTTCCCACAAGATTTGTGTGACTTTTTCAGCTTTGTCCTGCAGGATCCCAGTCCTGATGCACACAATTAGTTTAATTAGTTCAATCTGAATAATGTTTTCACATCCCTATTGCATGCATGTGTGTTAATCAGGAAATATCGCACAAGCAAGAGTACAGTAATGTATACTGAATATCAGCACGGCTTTGATTTGGTCATAGGTAATCACAGCTCTAGTTACTCCAGTGGCGGAAACAGATCCCGAAGAAGTCACACTCACTTTATAGCACGCTGACTAGCTCACTAGCTAGCTCAGATTGACTTGTACATTCCCATTAAAGGTGCTTCTGGTAAAATTTGTGTCCCTTCTTTCTTTTCATCTTCAACTGATGAGCTTTCATATTTTAAGCCCAAAGTTATATTCCTGTAAAGTATTGTTTTCCATGTCCGCTGATGTCACTAAAACTAATGTAGTACCTGTTTTGAACTAGGAAGTGGTAGTTTACATGGCGAACACAGACGAGCGGAGCATAACACACAGTGAAACGTCTCAGTGCGGTTATAGGAAACATAGGCACTCTTGGAACGCCACTCAACCAGTCAAATTAATGGTCCGGAACTAACTGTTGTATAATAAACTAATGTATGCAGCATGACTTCACCTGTTCACCTGTTTTCCCTCTTCAGTATTTGAGCACATATAGTGTATATGACAAAGTACATTCCAATAACATATCCAGTACACTACCTCTCTTACGTTCCCATCAACCAACCAAAAAATGATTCCTCATAATCCACATCCAGGTCTAATTTGTGACCCCAACTAACAAAACTATCTCTAGATTTAATCCAATATTTCAATATTTATTTCCAATATTTCAATAGATTTCACTCTCCAGTATCAGTCTGAATAAAGACACTCCAGCTCAAACATGAGTTTGAGAGATGTTTAATTTCACAGCTCCAGGGAATCTCTGAAAGCTTTAGAAGGCTGTATTTTCCACAAAAGTGTCCAGTAAGCAGTGTTGCATTGAATTGTAACCCCTCATATGACCAATGGTTTCATGCTGAGCACAACAGACAAGCAATATAAAAACCAGTATAACGACTCTCGCAGGATTGCAGAAATCAATTTAAATTTTTACTCAGGTGAACCACAATGTTTTGAAAGTGTTTATCTCCAACCCCCCCCATTTCCAAAACAATGTGACCAAGAAGTGCATATAAGTACAAATTTATTATAGAATATAAATGTCTATGGGCATAGTAAATAAACTGAATTCTGTTCAATACCTATTTTCAGGGTTTTTTTTTTTTTTAAATTATGAGTAAAAAAGCAACCCGAACAAGACTGCGGTGTAGCCAATGAGAGTGAGGTGTAGTGAGAGTGGGATTAATGGACAGGAAGAAAATCAATCACTGGAACAGGATAAAATCAATGGGACTCAATGGGAACAACATGCCTATGTCCATTCTACATCAGAGTGCAGTATATTATCAAATACAAGCAGAAAACAGGCCACAATAGAACCCCTAACTCACCTCCCAGCCCCCCTACACACACACATACAGACACACACACACACACACACACACACACACACACACTAAACCCTTCATACTTCATGCTGCTCTTATTAGACTGCTCTAATACCTCGCAATCTGCTGTTTTAAAGGAAAGTGCTAGTTGGAGACACATGTTTCATTTACTCTAAGTCAGTGGATCTTCTGCTCCACATTTCCGTACTGCCAGAATCAGAAACTCTGTTTAGATAATTACTAAAATCATAGTTTCCCTTCTCTCTGCCTCTGACTACCTTTACATTTAAATTGACCTCTGGGTTAATAAACACTCAGATTTGCTTGCTGCTGCACTGTGAATCAGTTAAAACACATATTATACTAAACTGATTACTTAAAATTAGTAAAAGCACATACGGTGGCCTCCACTAATATTGGCACCCTTGGTAAATATGAACAAAGAAGGCTGTGAAAAATTGTCTTTATTGTTTAACCTTTTGATCTGTTGTACAAAGAATTCACAAAAATACTCTGCTCTCATGGATATCATATAATTGAGAACACAACACAGGTTTATCCCCCAAAAAAGTCCCCTGACATGAAACTGTAAAGTCCTGTTCACACCGGGACATTTTTTTGCCGCATTTTTTTGTGTTCACACCCACTGAATGTAATTCCCTCCATGACAGTAGATGGTGCTTATTGAAAAGCAGAAACACCCCGGTACACAAGGTGGCGCTGAACAACTTTCCGTTTCTGACAACCGCTCATCACTGAGAAGAAGACAGCAGGTTTGCAAAAAGCCGTTCACACATGTTTTTGCGAACTGGCTAATAGAAATGGATGTAATGTAGGGTAATGTAAGGTATTTGGTGATTTGGCCATTGCAACAAATACTTCTTTAAAGCTAAACAAAAGATCAAAAGGTTAAACAATAAAGACATTTACCAAGGGTTCCAATATTAATGGAGGGCGCTGTACATTTACACCTGTAGAAATTTGCCATGCAGCAGGGATACACATAAAAATCCGCCTTCAGGCTTGTCTTTACACAGCATCCCAAATGGCTTTCTATTCGCCACAGATAATAACTACGTAAAGTATAATATAAGGGTTCAGTAGACTCTATGTAGTAGACTTGATGTAGTGGTTCAATAGAACACGGTCTGAGATTCAGCCACAGGAAATAAGTAACTTCGAACAGAGGTTTAACTATTTCCATGTAATTTTGACAGAAAGATAGTTGGGATTCTGGGTAAAGAATATAAAATTGTAATGAAGATGGAGGATTTTACATGGTTCTCAGGTAGGCTATACTAACCCTCATGCTCTGGCAGGAGGTTGAAGTGTTCCTAACATTGTAGTGTTTTTGGTATTAACAAAACAAGAAACAAAAAAAAAGTACCAGTTTTGGTCTTTTTGAGCTACTGCTTCGAAATTTTACTTTTTTCTACTTCCAGCTATTAACATTTATAGGACTAGTATTTATAGGACCCCTTGACCATACACTGACTTCCTTGAATTTCTTTAATGAATTTTTATCTAATCTCTTTTTTCTACTGACAAAGTGATAATCATATTCAGTATTCATGTGGAAAATGACAATGACCCTTTATGTATAGTATTTGAGTCCATTCTGGGCTCTGTTGGTGTTACTCAAAATGTCTTATGAGTATATATAACTATGAGTATAACTGAGTTAACATTACGGTTTCGTTTCCAGTTAAAGGTTAAATATCACCACGGCTTAAATGAATAGGAAAACATTTATGTGGATGGTCATCCACAATAGAGAAAACTGTGACAAAGTCTATCCAAGAAAGTGCTTCTACATCCAATTTTAAACCTTGGTTATAGTCCAGCCCTTCTTATGTTGTACAAATGGGCAGAGCCAGGCTTCTAGAATGATTGGGTCTATTTTCACCTAAAAAGTACCCTTAACAAAACAAATACTCATATATGTGGTAAGATGGCAGCACAGTTCTAGCATCATTCTCAATCTCAGAAGTTATATTAGCCTTCTTAAGCCCATTTTACACCAAAAACAAGCATTCAATCCTGTGCTTGCTCTGGTTTATGACATATAATATGCAAATATCTCTATATAAAATGTGGCAGTCAGATTATTGTAAACATACAGTACATACAGTATAACTGTATAAGATCACATAAGATTTTTTTTTTTATTCCTATGCTCTGGCAATTAAAACTTTCATAAAGGTTGAATTTTAACTGACGCCAGAGCACTTAGAGGCTAAAATACATCTCATTTGCTGTGTAGAACAGGCATACATTACTGAATATCACACTATTATTGTGTTTTGTAGTGTAGTTTTCTAGCTGGAAACAATGGCAGAAATAGAATTCAACTGAAAAAAAAACAAAAGCTTTGTGTGCCTCATGCTACATGCTTCACACAACACGTTCGTTCCATCTGGGCCACAAGAACATGGGAGCACAATAGATGTGGTGCTGCTGCTGTGCTTGTGCTACACTGTGTGACAAGACTGCATGTGGTACAAAATGGGCTTTTCATTGCTTCTGTTCATTTAAAAATAAGAAGGAAAATACTTCTTATTACTAAATGTATCATGCATGTATCAATATGACATTGATCTAGTAGAAAATGATTTACTATATAGCACATTCATCATCATCATCATCATCATCTTCAGTGAGTGCTTTATCCTGGTCAGGGTTGCATCGGATCCAGAGCTGATCTCAGGTACAATGCGAGGTGGGAGGAAACTGGAAAACCAGGAATCCTGGATAGAGCCAGGATAGTACCAAGCTAGAACCAGGGACCTTGCAGTTAGCAGCTGCTTTACCTAACAGAGCAATTTCTTTTCATATTTCAATGACAATATTTATGAAATCCACATAATACAAGTAAAAGAAGACTTTTGCTGAAACCAAGAAAATCAGACCAAAATGAACAAAAATCAAGTATTGAGCAAGTACAAAAAATAACTGTTCAAATAAACTGTCTCCTTACCTTACCCTGATTCACAACACTAAGCTCATAATAATGTTTTATAATTTGAGCTGTCGGGTCCGATTTCACAGGAAACACAGAAAAAAAAATTCACAGGCAAAAATTTGACATCATATGCCTAGCCTTTGACATCACCACACCTTTGCGTGGTTATGTCACATCCGTAAACAGAAAGAAGGAGACCCAGCTACTACAGATGTGTCCTTTAGGAATGCATGTTTTTTCATGCGGTATCACACGATTCGTCACGCGATTCAGCCGAGACGTTTTCACACCTTCCTTTTCACACATCCAACATGTAGGTCGGCTGGTCAGGTAGAGCTGAACCCTCATAGAGCAACTGTTCAGTGGGGATAAAGACGTCATGGTGGGAAAAAAAAAGTAATAATAATTACTTGAGTAAGAGTAATAAATTATACGATGATAAGACTACTCAAGTTACTACTTACTTTGGATCTGAATCTGATTAAAATCAAGGAAAATCCTGAATTTCACACTGTGTGGGTGTGTTTTGTGCATGTGTGTGTGTTGACACGCTCGCTTCTTCCCCCTCTCCAGGACGCTAAAACGTGAGCGGTTGGTGTGTCCGACCACTGCAGCGCATCACGAGGCTCAAAACATTTGATCTACGTCTGTAAGTCTCAGTTAGTGCTGAAACACGTAATTTATCCAATTTATTCATCCTGGTCAGAGTTGCAGCAGCCAGCTATACTAAACAATAAGTATGCAAAATATGTATGCTTTTTTAAAAGTTCTACACAAATTAAGTATGGACACAAAGTTTATATGCATACTTGAAAAATAAGTATGCATACTAGAATTTTAAGTATGCATGCTAAAATTTAAATATACATACTTAAAAATAAGTTTGCAAAATAAATATACTCGCAAAATCCAGTATGTTTTTATTTCAGAACATTTGATCTATGTCTGTAAGTCTCAGGGGTAAAAGTAATATTTAGGACATGGGGAAGCTCTACTTCTTTCATGGCTGCAGGAGGAATTGTGAAACTCTGCAAAAGTGACCATAATTCAGCACGGAACCAGAAACCCTTGGAACATGAACTCATTACACTAAGCATTATGCCATCTAACCCCTGCAGCAGGTCCAAGCTAAAGTTTAACTAGCTTACCATATGGATTAGTTAACTAAGCAACATTTACCTAATTTATTGATACACAGAAGTCTTTAAGCAAAGAAATGTGAAAGTACAAATAACTACAAATATGTACAAATACTAAACAATAAGTATGCTAAATATGTATGCTTTTTAAAAAAAAAAAGTTGTACACAAATTAAGTATGGACACAAATTGTATATGTAAAAAATAAGTATACATACTAAAATTTTAGAGGTGGGAGAAAACTAGAAAACCTGTAGGAAATCCACACAGGCCCAGGAGGAACCATGAAACACTACAGAAGTGATCACAGTTCAGTATTGAACCTGCAACCCTTGGAGCATGAAGTATAAACACTACCCATTATGCCAACTTACCACTACAGTCATTCATCAAGACTTAGGTTTTTACTATTCCTTATAGGTCAGTTTGAGCATCTGAATCAGTGCTGAAACACTTAATTCATCCAATTTATTCATTATGGTCAGAGTTGCAGGAATCAGCTAAAGTTTAACAAGCTTACCCTATGGATTAATTTACTAAGCAACGTTGACCTAATTTACTAATATATAGAAGTCTTTAAGCAAAGAAATATTAAAGTAGAAATCAGTAAAAATATTTGCAAATACTAAACAATAAGTATGCAAAATATGTATGCTTTTTTAAAACCACAAATTAAGTATGGATGCAAAGTTTATATGCATACTTGAAAAATAAGTATGCATACTAGAATTTTAAGTATGCATACTTATTTTTCAAGTATGCATGCCAAAATTTAAATATACATACTTAAAAATAAGTTTGCAAAAAAATTACTGTATATTGCATGTGTGAGTGCTGAGGATGGTGGAGTGTTTGTAGCTTGTCCTTACAACAGTTGCTTAGAAGTTCAGCTTGTCATGTAGATGGCTGCTTTTAATCTGGATAGTTCTAAATGCAATCACCACTGACATCTGGGGAATCAGCTGTTGTCAAAACCAAGAAACCCCAAACTACAGAGAGCCTGCAGTCAAAAAGGGAAAGTGACTGAGCCTGTGCTAAAACGAGAATAAATATCGGCATGGCTTTTGACAGGTGGAAAAAACTCTGAGATCTGAAAAGATTGAATACTGATGCAGAGATGGCTTTTTTCTGCTGAACAGGTAAGACAAAAAAACCTCCGCAAGTAACTTGCTGTTTTATGTTTCAAACAGAGATGACGATAGAGAGGCAAAACTTCAGTACTGCCGCTTTAATGTCTATGCCTTTTAAAATATATTTTAGCTGAATAAAACCTATGAATTAGTCTCTATAACACTTCACACACTTTATTAATTAAAACATATTTCCAGGGTAAAGTCCATTATTTAAACAACCCAGGAAAAATGGGCAAGTGTAAAGATCTGAGTTACTTTGACAAGGGCCAAATCGTGATGGCTAGACGACTTTGATAGAGCAGCTCCTAAACGCCAGGTCTTGTTGGGTGTTCCCTGTATTCAGTGGTTAGTACCTACCAAAAGTGGACCAAGGAAGGACAACCGGTGAACTGGCATCAGGGTCATGGGGCCCAAAGCTCATTTATGTGCATGGGGAGTGAAGCCTTGCTTGTCTGGTCCGATCCCACAGAAGAACTACTGAAGCACAAGTTGCTGAAAAAGATCATGCTGGCTATGACAGAAAGGTGAGAATGGCACCAGGATGCACTATGGGAAGAAGACAAGCCGGTGGAGGAAGTGTGATGCTCTGGGCAATGCTCTGCTGGGAAACCTTGGGTCCTGGAATTCATGTGCACATTACTTTGACACACATACCACCTACCTAAACATTGTTTCAGACCAAGTACACCCCTCCATGACAACAGTATTCCCTAAAGGCAGGGGCCTCTTTTAGAAAGATAATGCACCCTGCCACACTGCAAATATTGTTCAGGAACGGTTTGAGGAACATGACAAAGAGTTAAAGTTGTTGACCTGGCCTCCAAATTCCCCAGATCTTAATCCCATCGAGCATCTATGGGATGTGCTGGACAAACAATTCTAATCCCTGGTGGCCCCACCTCGAAACGTACAGGATCTGCTATTAATGTCTTGGTGCCAAATACCACAGCACATCTTCAGAGGTCTTGTGGAGTCCATGCCTTGATGGATCAGAGCTGTTTTAGCAGTACAAGGGGACCTTAATGTTATGGCTGATCTGTGTATATAATCTGCATAAACATTGTCTTCATCAGATGCTGATTCAAAAATGTTTGTACAAGTCGTATTGTTGCTTGGTGAAGCATGCAGGAAGAGAATGTGAGCTATGAGGCAAAAGATCATTTAGGATCATGGCATATGTCCTGGCGAAAAGCATTTCTATGGACGCAGCTGTCACGCTGAGCTGAAAAAAGGTGACACAATTTACTGCCTCAGTGTCCACATAGAGTTAAAGAAAGGGCTGACTAATAATTTATCCTGGGTTCATAAACACCCTGACATGATAAAAACTCTTTCCAGTACTGGCACTGATTCATGTGAGTATTATTCTACCTAAATCATGTAGAACTTCATCCATCGCACAAAAGCGCTGCATGAACTACAGTTAAATAAATGTGTTTGATAATTCATGGCTAAAACAACTGGCCATTTAGTCCCACAGTACATACAAAGCATTCTAATTCTCTTTCCAAATGAGTCATATCATCTCAAACAGACTTATTAAGACAGCATTTACATTAGTCTGCACGGTACAAGATGCAGACAAATCAATTGAAGTAAACAGACCTTGGGAATGGAAGAGTGTCTGGAATACAAAGACACACAAAGCTCCATCCATTAATGCATTAGTGAGTGATGTGACTGTTGTCCTGAATGATAAAGTGCAATGTTTCTATTAAGTCTGCTACACCCTTGGACCCCCATGGAGAGTGACATTATCCAGATATGAGATGACCTTTATACTGACCTGAAGTTACAATGAATGAAATGATATTTAAAAGGATATGAAAGTGAAGCGGTCTGGTTGGCTAGACATATAATCAGAAAGAAACGTTTAAAGGACACATAAGTTTAGCAATTATATTTGCTTAGACGCTTTCAGAGTTGTTGAGCTCAGCATTTAGCCTTTCATCTGCCATGCACAGGTCCATGAAATAAAGTGAAGTGAGGAGACATGGAGTAGAGTTAAGTGGAGTCAAAATGTAAGGTATGAACAATAATGAGGCAAATGCATAAATATTCTACTGAAATAGATACATTTCTATTAAGCAGCTAACTTTTACCAGCAACCTAGCACAGCATTGCAAAGCATAACTAGTTAGAAGGTTTTCACAATAGTTACACTGGGCATATACTAAACACTGGCTGGTTAACCTCACTTTGTGTTTAGGGTTTTTTTTTAAATCTCAAATCCTGTATCCCTAAATTTCTAAATGTATGTTTTTAAAGGCAAATCTTACCCATAGCAAGTTCACAACAAAGATAAAACACTAGAAAAATGGTGTGTATATAATTCAAATATATAAAATTCATATTCAAGTACCTTTGTCAGTTTTGAAGCTCCATATGTTTTGGGTGCATTCATTTGCACACATACACTTTCCATTCAGTAAATCAAAGTAAACCCATCTGTCCATCCGTCCATCCATCCATCCATCTATTTTCTGTACCACTTATACTACACAGGGTCACAGGGAACCTGGAGACTATCCTATGGAACTCGGGGCACAAGGTGGGTGACACCCTGGACGGGGTGCCAACCCATCGCAGGGCACAATCGCATACCCATTCACACACTACAGACAAATTTAGACATGCCAATCAGCCTACAACACGTGTCTGTGGACTGGGGAGGAAACTGGAGTACCTGAAGGAATCCCCCGAAGCACATGGAGATGATGCAAACTCTTTGCACACAGGGCGGAGGCAGGAATCAAACCCCCAACCCTGGAGGTGCGAAGCAATCATGCTAACCCCTAAGCCTCCGTGCCTTGCATCAGGGTAAATCATCAAGGTAAATTTGTGGAAAATTAACCTTTCTGCATTTGTCAGCTCCTTTAAGAGCTCCAAGCATGGATTGTCCTCACTTGTGAATTGGATAAAAGACTTCCAAATCAATAAATGGAAATGGAAACATCAGTCTAGTCTGCTGGAGTATAAAGAAATCCCTGGATGCACTTAGAGTGGTTGATACAATGAAAAGGAAACCCAAGTGTGAGAATAAACAAGCAAATATGAGCATTAGAATCCAGTAAAGCATTAAACAGCATAAAAAGAGCATAACTCACGTGTTTTGTCTCATCTGCGCTGTCACTGGAGTCTTCTGGGTGACTTGAGGAAGAATGAGGCAGCTTTTTCTGGCCAGAACCCAAGCCTTCTGTTTGCCTCTCCATATCTTTTAAAATAAACATAATTACCATAATCAATGTAAAAAAAAAAATCTTTTCTTTCTAAGTCAACAAGAAATCCACTTAACCTTTTGACCCAGGAAAAAGAAAAAATGTACCACTACTTTAGCAATGGTTATTGCACAGTTCTCAAGTAAAAGGTTTCACACTAACATGGGATTAGTAAGCCCAGTCCTCATTTTATTTTGAAAAGTGTTTTTCATTATAACAATATGCATACTGTAAATAATAATTCCAATAGAAGCAAGAGTGTTTATGAATATTTAGATTGGCCACACTACATCAAATTTAATATAATATAGCTCATATATCACCATATAGCCATTTAGGAAATATCTCAAGATCTATTATTTCATTTTAATTTCACATAAGTGTATAGATGTGACTGCAGTGCCAAAGGATATAAAATGTGGAGTAGAGAGGGGGAAAAACGTTGGATTCCTTATCCAACATTGGTCAAACTGGTGTCAGTCCACCTTGACTAATCTGTTCATTCTCACAGAAGTTCTGTGTGACAAGCCTGAGAGCTGATAAGCTTTTTGAGGAAGGACACACACAGACCAGTGTGTTATGAGTCAGGAGATGTGCTGGAGTCAAGAATTATCACCACAAACCTCCCAGGTTTGGATGAAAATACAGAGGAAGGTAGAGAGTAGATATCATCAGATAATGTTCTAAAGGTCAGGTGAAATTAAATGAAAGAAAGGACCCAGGAGCAAAGAAGGATGCTATAGGAGGGAGAAGAGTGGAACGGGACAGTAGGAGAAGTCTGAACGCATCAACGGCAAACGCATCAAAGTCAGCTTGAGGAATTGAGTCAAAAGGCTAGCACATCATAGGACAAGGTTAACACATTATCTTTCAAGGTGCAGGGTGCCCATCCCATTGCATCTGGCACTCGTGTACATGCCAGCTGCCAGATGGAAAAGGGATAAATGCCTTCTGTTTTCCCAAAATGCCTCCCATTTTAAACACAGTGTGGAGGCAGGTTTTAGTGAGCGTCAATGGGGGATATATGAGACAGATGGAGAAATGTCAGTTTGGATCTGTGGAGCTGCCCGAGAGAGATAAAACAATGAATGAACTTCAGCTTAGACTTTATCTTATTTCTGACAGAAAGATGAACGGTTGTAACATTAACATTCATCCTCTAACCTGGATATTTTAACATTTGTTTTGGAAGCAAACCATATAATACTAGTTATATATAGTATGTGAATGTTGTTCTATGAACCAGGTATACCGTAAAACCTTCGGATACACCCACCCTTGTCCAAGAGTACATGCATACTGAGATTTTCCAAGGTCACCTAGTGACATATGATGCAGTATATGCAATAAATACCACCATTATACAGCAATGGTTCCCTAGACACTTCTCACCAAGCCACAGCAGGTTGTGGACTGCAAGAAAATCTTTTGGTTATCCAGGGCAAAAAGAGGTCTATGTACAAAATACTCCCAGGAGTATGTAAAGATGAGTGTCATCATGCAATAATGACAAGTGACAAGCTAAATTCAGTGCATTAATGCTGACAAGGCAAATCCAACTTGAGACTAATGCACACTCTCGAGCCTTGTAGTGTTCTATGAATAATGCAGATTATTCATATGATTCAATTTATATATATATATATATATATATATATATATATATATATATATATATAACAATTACATTCACCAAGGCTTTGGAGGACATGATACCTGTAACTCTGACTGTGGTGACAAGCTGCTAAGCAGATAGCACTATATAGTGATCAGGTAGTCCGACATACACACAGGTAAAAAGAAGGAAATGACTGCTGTATAATGCCAGTATTTATTACAAATACAGTCACATGTTGCAAGATGCTGGAAGATGTCAGCATAAGTATGTACGCTTACAAAGTGGTATTCTACACTGCTTCTGGTAGCTAGGTTTATATAAAATGTCAAATTGATACTGCAGTATCATATGTTAGAATTTATTGGAATACATATGCAAAGATCCTCATAAATCCTCAATGATTCCCCCCAGTTACAAAGTTTTTCTGTGCTGTGTAAAGAAGATGCAACCTGTTAAATTGAAATTCACTTCTAATAGCAGCATAAGAAAACTTGCTGGGGCAAAAAAACTGTATGTGACAATATAATAAATTACATCCATTATACTCTAACAATAAATGTCATAGGAGGAGAAAATGTTATACTCAAGCTGTTCTTGTAGTTTGATATACAGTATGAAGTTTTATACAACATTCCAACACTATCAATACAATAATTCTGGTTAATAACTGGTTTTGCGGTGTTCATGCATGATTAGACACATTAATACTGTATATTCATCAGTGGTGTGATGTACCTTGATGATGTTACTCTAGCGCACAGTAATCATCCCCAAATCCTGATGCCTGATAAAATATAGACTAGGGTTGCACGGTATACCAGTACTACGGTAGTATTGCGATACTAAAGCTCCAAAATATTGCCAATGCCACTGTATTTTTTAAACGGTAGTATCGTCAATAGGGTACGTAAGTAATGTTGTATGCGTGGCAGTTAATACTATTTTCACTATTATTTTATACTATCTCACTGCTTTTGCAGAATACACAAAGGTTAGTGACACTTCATTTAACCTAAATTATTTACCATAATCTTTAAAGATTTATTGTTTGCTAGTAAGCGAGTTAACGTTAAGCTAACTGCTATGTGTAAATACTAAAATTAGCCGAAGTCAGCTAACATTATGCTAACTGCTGTGTGTAAATACTAAAATTAGCTGTGTTTGCTAGTAAGTGAAGTAACGTTATGCTAAGCGCTGTGTGTAAATACGAAAGTTAGCCAAGTTTGATAGTAAGTGAGCTAACGTTTTGCTAAGCGCTGTGTGTAAATACTAAAATTAGCCGTGTTTGCTAGTAAGTGAGTTAACGTTATGCTAAGCACTGTGTGTAAATACTAAAATTAGCCGTGTTTGCTAGTAAGTGAGCTAAGATTCCCAATTTTATTCTTTTTTTTTTTTTGACATTCCAAATTATTTCTTCTTATACTCTCAGGACAATTTCTATTTGCATGATTTCACTGCTCTAAGGAACAATAAATGACATATGTGGCACATTGAACTAGTTGCTTGCCAATTGTATGATTATTCTTGAATTTTTCATATAGGCTGTTATTCATTCTCGTTAATAAAGTATTCAGGGGAAAATTCAGTTTGCCTGTTTTCATTTATATCTATGCATTTCTGTAAATTTGGTTCATTTTGTAGATTTGAATTATGAATTAGCACAATATTGCATAGTATAGTGATACTAATTGGTATCATGATACTTCAGCTGGTATAGTATTGTATGATATGTTTATGGTATCGTGACAACCCTACTACAGACTGAGACATACTCTGACTCTCTAATTAGATCCCTGATTACTGGTTGAAACGCATCCTAGGACTCAAATAACTAGCAAATACAGTAACTAGCAAACTAGCTTGCCATGCTTTTAAGTTAAACATATACTAGTTACTGTTAATGTATTCAACAAGCTTGGCACACTTTTTAGTTAAATAATGTTAGTTGCTACTTTTTTAGCCTAATTATTTAGGTACCCAGGTAACTGAAACAAAGGACTGGGCAAACATATTGAAACTTTTACTTGTCCAGTGTCTACTCTGTATTTCATATTTAGTGAATAGTTTTTCAAATGCCACTGCCTGTCAATTAAATAATCAAATATTCTGATTTGCAGATTGTGGTAGTCTTTATCATACATTAGTAATAAGCTGAGGTTAAGAGAAGATAATTATTTGTTCATGTGTGGGACCTGCAGATAAGCACAGCTCTGAACCAGACCTTAGCCTGCTGAATTCAAAAAGTTAAAGTAGCAAAAACATTCAAAGGATCTTCTACAGACCCAGCAAGGCTGACAACACAATCACTCCTAACCGCTTTATCAATAAAGCCCCACACTGGCAAATACACTGAGTTAATATAAGGCTACACGACCGATCAGAAGTCATGCAACGTCAAATTATGTCTCTTGTTAATGAAACCTATTCTACTCCAGTCAATACCATGTCGATTTTGGTGCCAGCTCAGAGAACTGTATCTCTGTCAGGTTCCCCGATAACACTCCACTGGGCTCTTTCATCTCTTTTCACTCGATAGAATCAAACGATGCATTTTGTATGTAACTGGGTCACAGTTTTCAAAAATTCACCACCACAGAAATGAATTAGAATATTTAAAGGTACAGGCCTTATACAAATTTAAACTAGAGGTTCGTAAAATTTCACTTCCTGCTCTGGGAAAACTAAAAGAAAGTTTGATGCTTCCTATAGCAACGGAATTCTGTAAATCATAGAAGGAGGCATCTCTTAATGCAAACTGCATTGTGGCTATTGTGATTTTTTTATTTTTTTATTGCTTTGGATTCTGTCATGAAATTGTCTTGGTCTTTATAGCAGATTTGCCTTGAGGTCAGTACATGCTACCTGCATCCATGGGGAAAATCTCCTGAAAAATCTCCTTCTTTACTGCAAGACTAAACGTCTCTTTCATTGAAATAGTGGGGTGCAAGTGAGGTGCTGATTACATTTGTACATTCAGTACAAATGCTGATTACATTTGTACATTCATGAACATAGCCAGTATATCTTGCATTTTTTAAATAAACAAATAATTGCAGTAAGATAGATATTCTGTATAAATGAGTCTTTATTGGTCACATATACATATGCACAGTGAAATTCTTTTCTTTGCATACTCCAGCATGTCAGGAAGCTGGGGTCAGAGTGCAGGGTCAGCCCTGATACAGCACCCCTGGAGCAGAGAGGGTTAAGCCTTGCTCAAGGGCCCAACAGTGGCAGCTTGGCAGTGCTGGGGCTTGAACCCCTGACCTTCCGACCAGTAAACCAGAGCCTTAACCGTCAAGCCACCACTGCCCCATGTAGCAAATATGACAATGCAAACCTACATGAGATCAGTACATTCCTATGAAATTTAGTATACTAAGCAGTCACTGATATGACCAACTAACATAAGTTATTACATCCTGAATGATACACTAATGAAATTTCAGAATTCCAAAAGTAAGACAAGGAACCCAGACAGCTAGTAGTTCGACGAATATTGGCGCATATTTCAAATTTGCATGAGCCTCATGTCCCTGAGGCTTGAGCCATGGTCAGTCTATACATTGTGGCTCTTTCGTTCACTCCTCAGCGCACCGGAGCATTGAAATGCAGCGCATTGACACAACTGATGGCCCATTTGTAAGGACAGATGGCCGAGATAGAAGGCTTCATTTGTCAGTCCGAGGGAAAATATCACCACCATCTCACATGCAGGGACAGAGCAAAAGTGACAGAGATTTCCAGTTCCAGAGTTTCGACCTTGAAGATAAGACACACTTTTAGATCATGAAGCATGTAGCCATCTGCCCCTTTGTCTGTTTATATTAGTATATCTGTCCATACGTCCTAAGCTGCCTTTGAGGTATAATTACTGAAATTGAGCTTTCTTGGTTCAGGTACCAACATGCATTTAAGTACCTCAAATCGAAATGTTCAAATTAGTGTAATGGAGACAACTAGTGCATAGAAAACAGACACTATTTCAGTTTCTAAAATAGATATACTATGCATGCATACACACTAAATCTTCCTTCTTTTCCAGCACAGCAGGATTTCACAGTGGTGGCACAGAAGCAATCAGTGGAACTGGGTGTTTTCATGCTTTCATGCCTGTCACGCCTGGAAATCAATTCAAATATATGCAGAGAAAACATATAAGGTATTCCCCATAAATCAAACAGAAATTTAAGAAACCAATTAAAACTAGTACATATACCAATCAGCCATAACATCAGCCGCCACCACCTGCTTAATATGGTGTAAATGCTCCTTGAGCCTTCAAAACAGCTCTGGAGGCCAAATCAACACCTTGTACTCTTTGTCACGTTCCTCAAACCATTCCTGAACAATAATTTGCAGTGTGGCAGGGCGCATTATCCTGCTGAATGAGACCACTGTCATTAGGGAATACCGTTGGCATGGTGTACAACAATATTTAGGTAGATGGTATGTGTCAAAATAACATCCTCATGAGTGACACAAGGTTTCCCAGCAGAACATTGCCCAGAGCATTACACTGCCTCTGCCGGCTTGCCTTCTTCCCATAGTGCATCCTGGTGCCATCTCTTCCCCAGGTAAGCGATGCATACGCACTCGGCCATCCACACGATGTAAAATAAAACGTGATTCCTCAGACCAGGCCATCTTCTTCCAAAGCTCCATGGTCCAGTTCATATGCTCACGTGCCCATTGTAGGCGCTTTCAGCAGTGGACAGGGGTTAGCATGGGCACTCTGACTGGTTTGGGGCTACAAGCCCCATCCCCAGCAAGCTGCTATCCGCTGTGTGTTCTGACACCTTTCTATCATAGCCAGCATTCACTATTTCAGCAATTTGTTCTACAGTAGCTCTTCTGTGAAATCAGAGCAGATGGGCTAGCCTTCACTCCCCACATGAATCAGTAAGCTTTGAGTGCTCATGACCTTGTCACTGGTTCACTGGTTGTCCTTCCTTGGACCACTTTTGGTGGGTACAAACCACTGCATCCCAAGAACACCCCACAAGACCTGCCACTTTTTGGAGATTCTCTGACCCTTTCATCTAACCATCACAATTTGGCCCTTGTCAAAGTCGCTCAGATCCTTATGCTTGCCCATTTTTCCTGCTTCCAACACATTAACTTTGAGTACTGACTGTTCAGTTGCTGCCTAATTATATCCCACCCCTTGACAGGCACCAGTGTAACAAGATAATCAATGTTATTCACTTCACCTGTTAGTGGATTTAATGTTAAAATGTTTTAAACCAAAACCTGCCATGTGTGAACCAGGACTGCACAATATTGTCAAAAAATACTATATGCAATAACGTTCTTGGATTTTGTGATGATATTAGGTACTAACATAGGTAAATTTGAAACCATGTCTTTTCTTATCCATTGTAGTCTTCCATCAATATTATAAAGGCATTTTGAACAATTTTTATCCCTTCTCTAAAGTGGATGAATTGATGTGTTTTCACATTGTAGTATTGATTAAGCATTTTGAAAATGCTTATGAATATCAATATCATGGTCTTCAAGATGGTGGATCTCATTATGAACACTGTATTCTGGATTAACTATTTTAATTTCATTTGACTGCTTCATATAATACGAATACATTATTGTATACAAGAAATGTTGTGGTTTGTAAGAAAGCATGTTTATATTCACTGACACAGACCAATGGATGTCCGAGTGAATAACAACTTTAAAACAAACAAAAATTGTAGAAATGACATTAAGGTCATAGACCAGAAACCCAGTCTGCATACCCAGCATGCTGTTTTCTGTTATTTTTGCGTTTCATTGTGGACAAGAAATGTCTGGGAAACAGACTGAAAAGGCTAGAGTAACCAAAAAATAAAACAGTTTCATACTTTTCATATTTACCCATGTTATTGTGCACTAAACCTAAAGCACACAATTTATTCTGTCTCTGACTGGATGTGCAGCAACATACTGAATCTGAAAATAAACAGTTTTTGCTATTTTTCCAGTTTATTAAAAAATATATAGCATTACTATATTTCTCTTCTAAAAGATAATGATAAACATATTGGGCAAACTGCAAAATAGAAAATAAAAAATAACTTAAAGAATACAGTAAAACAACAAATACATACAGCTACTTATTGCACTTCACTCTTTAGATGTTAGGAATATATAAAATATTAGAAAAGTAGCTGGTGTTTTCTCAAAAAAACTTGTAAGTAATAAATATATAAATATTTGTTTGTAATAGTGCAAATATTACGCAAGTATTAGGCATACAACATCCAACAACTTTATCTTCACACAGGTTGCTTTTTTTCCCAAGCCAAATCCCAAATGGTATCTCATAAATTCACTGTGAACACTCTTCCCTCTCTGTTCCCTTATGTTAACACTTTTTCCTCTTTATTCCTCTGTAACTTTTCCTTTTTGTGTACTTTCGCTTTCTCTCTTCTTAAAAATCGTAACCCGAAGATTCACAACTCCTAACAAATCCTACATAATGGTACAACGGTATACATAATTGTATCCTATCCTGCACACCATATAATTACACTATTTAGTGCACTGCATGCCTATTAACATTCTTTTTTTTCCCCATAGCTGTCAATCTAATAGCTAAGTAGCATGTGTGTTGTTTGCATGAATGTATGGCCGCTCTGCAGCTCTATGCCTTTCTGTGGTCCTACTCTAATGACACACACACACACACACACTCACTTACTTTGCTGCTCTATTATTCTCAATGGTCAATTTTTAAGCTGTTTTGTTATCGCAGACCTTTATGATGTGTTTATTGTAGAAACTCATATTACAATAATGATACAATCGTGAACAGGCAGCAAACCATGGTTCAGCCCTGAAGAGGTGAGTGCACTTGCTCCTTTCTTTGTCCTTGCTGAGTGAAACAGCAGCTCATGCAGCGGTGTTGAGACATTATAACCATATGTCATGTCTCTGTCCTGTAGCTCGCCACATCTGTGCTGCCAGAGGAAAGTGGACAGTGATGGAGAAGATTTCCCCTGCTCTCGCTGACTCAGGAAAGCATTCACAATCACAAATTGGAAAAGAGAATGGTCTTTCCTTGGACATGCATTCTTAAGCCATGGAAAAAGCAATGATGACCATTTTAAGCTCTGTGTGTGAGTGTGTGTGTGTGTGTATGTGTGTGGGTGTGAGCGCTTTCAAAACCTTGTAGTTATGATAAAAAATCTGTCAAATCTATGACACAGCAAGTGTGCAGTCAGGCAGGTTTAAATCAATTTGCTGGTAGCTATTCATCTTGATATATCACTCTGATGGAGGCTATTGTAGGATCATAGCAGTTCAGTAATACAAAGGTCACCCTTGACTCCTCATTCTGATCACATTATACCTATAAACAAACTAGTACTGTATCTGTATCTGTTTAGTGTTCCAAATATTTGTATCAGTATTCATATTTGAACATCTGGCCTAATGTGCAGATGTGCACAGGATTGCTTTTAGTCCCGCTCATGCAGTTATTATTTTTGTGCGCACCTGTCTGCTCATAATGAATTTAATTGCGTCTATTCGCAAAAATATAGGCGTAAACAAACTAGTAGCCTACTTTATACTGCTGCAACCCTGACCAGGCAGTTATTAAGGATGAATGAATGAACATTGTAAATGCATTGCTGTAAATGCATCAGTCACGGTCACTACTCGCTTGCACCCACAAGCTTCATATATGAAACTATGTGAAAGTAAATCTAGTTTCAACAAGATGCCATTTAGATAAACAAAAACAAACTAGAAGCGTGCATCCTTTTCAAATCTGTATTTGTATCTGTATAGAACAGCTCACGGACAATTAACCATCACGCTACCAGAGAGCACTCTCCTGCTGAATATTACGGACTTTTCTTTGGTTATTGCTCAGTTCATGTTCAGTCACTATAAAAAACACATGGTTATTCACTGTCTTTGCAAAGCCTTGCTGATAGTCTTATCCGTGTCATTTCTGAGCTTTTGATCTTTGTCTTATCATGTTTGACCCTTGTCTTGCCTTTTGACTGCTCTTTGGTTTTTACGTTTGATTCTGTTTATACTGTGGATTATTGTGTATGAACCTCGTCTGTTTCTTATTGATTTCTGGATTGTGGACGGTTGGAGACTGGAAACCTCCTGTACATGGATTCTCACACATCACATCCTGTTCACTACAAACACGTTATCTGTTCATTCCGAACAACGTATACATATTCCATGACTTCCCTAATGCAAACCAATAACTTGATATTTTTCTGCCAAAATGTCCCTGATAGTCTAATGCGTTTGCATATTAACCTGCAGTAATCTGTCTTGGTAACTTAGGAATGGGAATGGTGACTGCTAGGAAATTAATTTAATTTGACGATGCAGTCTGACCCAGTTTCAGGGCCTCTCACACAAGTAAACAGCTGTGCTGACAGCCCATGCTGTAGATCTCATTATCATCTCCTGTTAATTGGAATAGTAGAGGGTAATTACATTTTTGTTTGAGTGTGCCATTAGAGTTTGTGCACTGGCCTTTTCTGTTTTCCCTGTCTGGTTCTGATAATAAGTAATAAGTGAGTATATCGAGTAAAGACAAGACTCATTTTCTTGGAATATTAGCGAAGTTTGATGAGTCACTTTGTAAGACGATTTACAATGCACTAGGTGATAGATAGATGTTTATGGAGCAATACGAATATTAAAACATTAAATTAATACAATTATACAATGAACTGCGATAAAATATTCAAATTGTGGAATATGTATTTTTCTAAACAAATATCTATTTGTTTTATCTATTTGTAAATCTCTATTTTTCCAGATGACTGAGTTTATTGCATGAAAACAAATTAGCACTGATGAGTTTACTGTGAACATTCTTCCCTCTCGGTTCCCTTGTTAGCACTTTTCCTCTTTGTTCATTTGATTAATTCTTCCACCACTGCACGAAACCAGTCTCAACCAGGTACAGACAGATAAAAGCCCTCACCATCTGCGTACATTCCTTTGTCTCCCAGAATACCATTTGCGTGCATTTACATACCTTCCCGAATAACATTTGCTCACATTCCATGACTTCCTGTATACCATATATGGAGTTGTTCCTCTCTTACATTGATATGCTTCATGTTAAATGCAAATATGCCCTTTAGCCAATTAATAGTTAACCCATTGTCTATGTTGTGCGTTAAGCATGATATATACTCTGCCTCTTTTTTAATAAATCAGAGATCATGCCAATTGAGTCTTGTGTGTCTGTGTGTCATTTGCCAAACTCTCCCAAGGCCTTGGTGCGGGAAGTGTGTAGTGGGGCGAGGGTGCCATCTTTTTGTGTACTTTCGCTTTCTCTCTTCTTAAGAATCATAACCCGAAGAGCACAAATTCCTAACAAGCACCAACCCATTAGCAAGCCATCAATGAATTACACAGGTCTTAAAACAAGTACTGCACAAATGTCATTTTAAACCATTAAAATAATCTATGTGGAATATGTCTTCCAAGAAAAGGGCAACACACCTCATGAATTTGCATGATTTGCATTAAATACCACTATGTTTACGTAGCTGGCTAGTGAAATGCTAGTAAATTACCGCACATTTGTCACAGACACACACACATACTGTAGCCTTGATTAGCATTTTCATTCTCAGCGATTTATTAAACAGCTGTCAAAATATAACATAACCATGATTTAGTAAATCCCTAGCATTATCTAATCCCTATTGCTATTGAGCTGTTTTAGCATGCAGGTTCTGTGGCTGTTTTTAAAAAAAAATTATTGGAAGTATTGAGAACATCTCTCATTTAAAAAGTTATTTAACAAATTATTACTGTTTGTGTGGAGTCGTGTCCAGGGACTTCTCCAGATTCTCCGGTTTACTCCCATCTCCAAAAAACATGCCGGTAGGTTTACTAGCTATGCAAAATTACCCCTTGAACGACTGCATGAATGTTTGTGTGCAAAGTGCCCTGCAATAGACTGGCATCCCATCCATTTTTGAGTGCACGGGTACTTTAACACAAAATACCAACATGAATACCCTACTCCACATTTACTAAGCGAATTACATATCCAAAGTTCTGAGGCCCAATCTATTTTCATCTCAGTCCTCGCAGGTACAGATGCTTTATTTTAGCCGTGTGCTAAGTCATCATCAGTGAAGTGAAGATTATTAGAGGTGTGAAACAGAAGTAGGTAAAAGAGGAAAATAAGGGCTGTTCCCTAGGGAGTGTCAAACTGATTCACGTCGACACATTTTGACACCTGCTGTCTGTGGTGATTTCAGTCGAGCTCATCTGTGTCTGTCTGATGAAAAAACGACAGACAGAGCACAGAGATCATCTCTGAGAGATGGGAGGAGAGACAAATGTGGCCTTCAATCAACGTCTTACATTCTTTTCCCCTGTCTGTGTGTTTCTGAATTCCATATAAAGATATCGAGCTCAATCTATGCAAAGAAAAGGGGGCGATTTGGGATGTTCTGATTTGCCTTAAGGATACAATACTAAAATAAGACGAAACAGTTACGTTTTCATTTCAAATGTGATGAATGAAACAGAAACAGAAGTGAATATCTAATTAAGAAACACTGTATAGTAAGTTAACTTTTGTGAGAAAGCAGATTCAATTGGGAATAAAGACGCAATCATGGTGCAAGAATCTCCCAAGTTCAAGTTCAAGTGGTTTTACTGTCATTTCAATCATATACAGTTGGTACAGTACACAGTGAAACGAAACAACGTTCCTCTGGGACCATAGTGCTAGATAAAACAACACACTAACCACATGAAACGACACAAAACTAAATAAGATCTGCAAACATTCTACATAAAGTGCACGTGCAGACGTGTGCTAAAAACACGGGACAGTACAGTAACTACTAAAACAGGACAATAGGCACAGTAAGTGACAGTGTAGCGCTGAACAGTACACAGTTTTAGTGTGGAAGTGTCTGATTCCCTTTCTACCACATCCCAAAGGTGTTCTATTGGATTCAGATCCAGTGACTGGGAAAGCCACCGAAGAACACAGAAGAACTCATTGTCCTGTTCATGAAACCAGTTTGACACGACTTTTGCTTTGTTATTATGGTGCATTAATATGCTGGAAGTAGCCATTAGAAGATGGGTAAATTACGTCCATGAAAGAAAACACATGTCAGCAACAATACTTAAATAGGCTGTGGCATTCAAGCGATGATTGATTGGTATTGACGGGCCCAAAATGTGCCAAGAAAACATTCTCCACACCATTACACCACCACCACCAGCAGCCTGTACTGTCGACACAAGGGAGGTTGGGTCCATGGATTCCTGCTGTTGGTGCCAAATTCTGACCCTACGATCTGTGTGCCTCAGCAAAAATCAAGATTCATCAGACCAAGCTACATTTTTCCAGTCTTCAACTGTCCAGTTTTGGTGCACCTGTGCTCACTGCAGACTCAGCTTTCTGTTCTTGGTTGACAGAAGTGGAACCCGACGTGATCTTCTGCTGTTGTAGTCCATCCACCTCAAGGTCTGAGGTGTTGTTCATTGTGAGATGCTTTTCTGCTCACCACAGTTGTACAGAGTGGTTATCTGCATTACTGTAGCCTTTCTGTCAGCTCGACCAGCCTGGCCATTCTCCGCTGACCTCTCACATCAATAAGGCGTTTCTGTCCACAGAACTGCTGCTCACTGGATGTTTTTACTTTATTGCACCATTCTGGCTTAACTCTAGAGAATGTTGTGTATGAAAATCCCAGGAGATCAGCGGTTATAGACATTCTCAAACCAGCCAGTTTCTCACTAACAGTAATGCCATGGACAAAATCACTAAGATCACATTTTTCCCTCATTCTCATGGTTGATGTGAACATTACCCGAAGCTGCTGGCCCGTATCTGCATTATTATGTCTAAATAATGTACCAAATATTTCAAGTTATATTATGTTTGAATTTTTTTTTCCTGTAAAAAGTTTGACAAGCCTTGCTCTAAGAACATACAGTTTAGTGTACTGGTAAATTCATCACTCATAATGGTATATTATTTAAATAATTAATAATCTTTGATTCTGTTATCTATGGAGTTCTGTGAATAATGACTTATATATATATTTAGTAGCAAATAACTTTGTTGTTTGTTCTTATTTGTTACAGAAAGAAAATATTCATGGGAAAATATCAGTGGAATTTAATCAGAAGTTGTCTACCGTAGCCTATTTATGTTTAGATAAAAATTAAAATTAAAATAAAGATAAAAACTGATTACACCCATCCAAATTACGCTCAGGTATTATACCTCTGCTTGTAACTTGCAGCTATCCCTCTAAAATCCATCCATCCATCCATTATTCTTTATTTTCCTATATTACTCTATCTTCATGGTTGAAGTGCTTATACAGTTGCATGGTTGAAGTACAGTATCCAAGCATAGTTTTCAAGGCCGGACTCAAGCACCTCTCTGGCCTCGAGGCACCATTTTTATCTGCATGACTTTCTGGATATCAGCATAGGATTCCATGCGACTTTGAAATTCAAATGTTCTAAAAAAAAAAAAAAAGCCTTTTTATTTCAAATTAAATAACATTTCTTTTTATACAAATGTAACAGCCCCAGATATCCAGCTCCACTGCCAATGTAATTTCTCATCTCTTTTATTCATGAATAGTTTGAAGAAGTTCAGGGGTAATTATCATGGGTTTTTTTGTTTAGACTACAGCTCACACTTCTTCGTCTCAGTTATGCAGCAAGCGAGAACAAAAGGTAAATTCAGGCACGTTGGCTGCTTTGGATCTTGCCGTGAACTTTTCGAAAGGCATAGAAAAGTCATTTCCAAAATGCCACACAGAAAACCCCACTCTTTACGCTGACCAACTGAGCCAATGACTTTTTTTTTTTTTTACTGTTATTTCACGTCATCAATTTATGAATGTGCATTTATGTACATACTCCAAATCCATAGATACAAATGGTCCTACAGTTGATTGAAAAAGTTTGTGTAACTTTAGGACAGAATGAGAAAAAACCCCTGAAGGACAGAGGGACAAACTGAAGAACTCTTTCAGGTTCCAGATTTATCCTGTATGTTTCACAGATTTTCCTTCTTTATCATGAATAAGAGAAATTGTCCAATGTTCCATTCTTCTTGAGATATTTCTTGTAACTTTACAATGTACTATTTAATATTGCCTTTTACAGACCACATTTCAAGACTGAGAGGGTCAAGACAAAACTTTGATTTTCCCCTAGGCATGCAGGCTGAAAACGATCAAAATATTGATTTTGTCTTATGTCTTGTTTCAGACTACACTCACTTCTTATTTGTAACTTCATGGAATTCTGTATATTCTTAGATCATTAGAGGCATGCTTTTGTTTTTTTCCCTATGCAAAAACCATAAGACTTGCAAACTTTTGCCCTCAATTGCACTGTTTCAATAATAATAATAATAATCTTCATGTCACAATGTTGCAGTTCCTGTGATTACCTAACACTTTCCCCAATCCCTCACAAATTTCCACTCTTGCTTAAAGTGTTCCTGTGTGAATATCACTGCAGATTAAAACCCTGTAGAACCTTTGGTGTGCAGCGAGTGTGCTGCAAAAAAGGAATATAAATATTTATAAATGAATACATGCATATGTTAGATACATATATTTGAAGAAATCTAAGATTGCTTTGGGTCTCTCAGCAGGGTGGAGGATATTGGAGTGTAGAGGAAGATGAGTGATGAAGAATGAATCTAAGGGAAGATGAGGCAGACAGTAAGAAAGATAAATAGTCAGAGAATGAATGAGTGAGAGAGAAAAGAACAGGAAGTGATAAAGAACATGAAGAAGAAGAAGCATGGATGAAATTGGATGAAAACATTTGTTTAGTTAAGCCTTTTGTGAATATTTTTTTCTTAAGTAAAGGAGCAGATCTGGAGGGTTCACAGGTACATAGTGTTGTGGTGAACTGGGATGTTTCGATGGTGTCACCCTTCTCCTGATTCTGACCGCTTCGCCTCCCTGGACCTGCCTGATCCATCCTGATGCCCTACATCTGGTTGCAGTTCTCATCACTTGGAAATCACTCACTGTTGCTGAGCATGGTCCCACATGGACAGCCTAAAGATACATGAGATTGCAACTGACACAAATAGTTTTCATACAACGGCTTAGGACTACAATTGCTATGACAGCTTTAGGACTGCAATTGCAACGTAACTCAAGTCTCCATCAGTGAACAGTTAATAACTTCAACAAAATAGACTTCATGTGCACAGTTATAGAAGGAATTATTTATAATTACACGATCCATTGTCACCCAGATGAGGATGGGTTATCTTTTGAGTCTTGTTCCTCTCAAGGTTTCTTCCTTATATTGTCTCAAAGAGTTTTTGCTTGCCACTGTCACCTCTGATTTGCTCATTAGGGATAAATTCATACATTTAAATTTGAAATCCTGAACTTATAGATTTCGGCAATGCTGCTTTCTCACAGTGTCCATTGTTTAAAGCACTATACAGTTAAAACTGTATTGAAATTGAAGAAGAAAGCATGAGAAAGAAAGTCAGTTAAAGTAAGGAAGAGAGATAAAGCAAGCAAGAAGCTGTGAGAGACAGGAAGAGGATGAAACAGAATGCATGGAAAGGGGATGAGTGATAGACAGGATAGAGAGATAAATTGGGAGATAATAAGGAGAGAGAATGAATGAGAGTAAGTGGAAGCCACAAATAAAAAGAAGGCAATGAGAGGGATGAGAAAAGGGAAAGAGAGAGAGAGAAAGATGGAGAGATGGAGGTGGTGAAAGAAGAGGGGCAAGTCTAAGACTGCTTTGGTCACAGACTGCTATTGGAGTATGAAGGATGATGAGTGATGAAGAAAAAAACAGAGGGAAGATGGGACAGACAGTAAGAAAGATAAGGAGAGGTTGGGAGAGAAGGTGAGAGACAGAATGTGATAGGAAGAAAATGGGAAAATGTATGAGAGCAAAAAAGAGAGAACGATAATAAAAAAAGATGGATGATGAGGAAAAGTCCAGTTGACAAATTGTACCCTCAGCTTCAGAGTTCTGATGAGTATTTAATTGGCTAAAGCTGGTTTGGTGCAGACTGATGCTCCACATTGTGGACACTCACTCTCTCTCTCTCTTACACACACACACACACACACACACACACACACACACACACACACACACACGCACTCATCTGTTTTTCTGAACAAACAGCCTCCTCCGAAAACACATCCACCAATGAGCCACAAACAAATTAGGAAATATGGATGGCTCAATGCAAGCCATTAAACATCTGCTACTTAACATGCCAGCGTATTCAGAAATAAACAGTGTGTACACAGTGTCCAGAGTCATTTTTATCTTGTTCTGTTGGACTAAATATTGTCCATCTACAGCTATACAATAAACCCCAATCAAACTAGTCAGAGAATTGTGGGAAAACATCTGGGAACAGGTTGCCAACAAAAGAATCATTCCGCCTGTAAAAATGAATCGACCGTATTAGTTCTTAACAAAGTGGGCTATTCGGAAAGATGGAAAGTAGCATGAAATCTTCCTGGGTTGTCGCTTGTCATTAGACAGAGCTTGTAGGATTTCAAAATAAAAAAACAAAACACAATATTATCTGGAGAATAACATGACCTTAGTGTTATAAGGTTCAGAAGAACGATTGGGAGATAAAACCTTATAATGTTAAGGAGAGAGATTTGTCCTATTTGACATTTATCCTATCTAAGAAAAACAGCATTTTAGAGAGATGAACAACACTTTTTTTTTCATCAATTCTCTTGACACTAAAGAGAAAAATGTATAACACTGCTCTTTGAGTGGGAATCTGTTCTGTAGCGACCGATTAAGTCTGAAACAATGTGAGATTCGCTGAAACAATGCTGCTAAAAATTTGTCAGGTGAATCTGCCACGCATTTTAAGAGATTACAACAGGAATAGAGATGTTACCAACTGAGCATTTTACTTTAATCAAGTCCAATTTGCTCTGGAAAAAAAAAAAAAAAACCTTTGTAAAGCAGCAATGGGGTGATATTTCAGTAATACAGCTGGATTGCCTGGGCGGCTGTGGCTCAGGTGGTAGAGCGGGTTGTCCACTAATCGTAGGGTTAGCAGTTCAATTCCCAGCCCACATGACTCCACATGCCAAAATGTCCTTGGGCAAGACACTGAACCCCAAGTTGCTCATGATGGCAAGTTACTGCCTTGCATGGCAGCTCTGCTACCATTGGTGTGTGTGAATGAGACACAGTGTAAAGCATTTTGGATAAAAGCGCTATATAAGTGCAGACCATTTACAGGCCTGTGCACATGTAAATAAACTAATAATTGGTAATACTTCCTCTAAATCCTACATTATATACATCTACAGTCATTTTTTTACAGTGTATGGTGACAATTTCTGTAAGGAGATGTTTATTTAAAATGGAAGGAGTCTCCAATATTAGCTCTTTATAGCAGTCAGACGTACTGTAAATCTGTTCATTTAAGTTTTCATATACCACGAGAGCGTATTCAGGACAAAGGACTTTGCTCCATTGGGTGGGGTGGGGTGTCTTAATAACAGCGTGTCTTCAAAACAGTGTTACTACGAATGCAGACTTTAATACACCAAAAAAGACACACTATTAGCATCACATAAATATATATACTTAAATATATTTTTAAATATATTATATTTAAATTGCTGCAAGCCTTTTAGAATCGACCAATTGGTGTGCGAGAAGGCGGGAACTACAGACAGGGGTTAAAGCGATGCAAATATGCACACACATGTTGTAGTATTAGACCATAAACACATCATAATGAAACTAAAGCCGAATCCCGGACAGCTTCTCAAATTTAGATGCTTTTTTAAGGTCCGAAAAAGACGACATGACTGTGAAAAAGAGGACGTATGGTCACCCTAACAAAAGCATTTCAGAGAACAATTTGTGTTAATTTCAACCAAATACACCAGCAGGTTGCTCATGTGAACCACGACTTGCAAGAGAGAACCAGAACTATAATCAAGCAGCCGTCTATTTTGTGTCATGTCAAAAGATCAATTTAAATGAAAAAAAAAAAATGTAATCCTGATAGTATTCCCATTTTGTTTTTTGACGTAACTGTAACTGATTACAATTACCCATTTTTTTGTATCCTGATTACGTAACGCCATTACATGTATTCCGTTCCTCCCCAAGCCTGGTGGCATAAGAGGAATAAAATACATGGGGACATGCTGTTATTGGAAAACAGCACACCTTGTAATATTTTATTCCTGACATAATGTCATATTGTAGTGAGTGCTGGTATTTCAAAAGGTTTAACAGGTCATTACAGGCTTAAAGTAAAGCCTGAAATGAAACACTTTATCACTTTTTAAATGATTTAAAGACAGTCTAGTGATCTTATGAGATTATGAGAACAGACATTATAATGCACAATGTAACCCAATGTAACCATGCTTTAAAAAGCGGCATGAATGCAACCATAACTGGCATGTATAAGGAATTATGTATGCTATATAACAATTATCAATGTGTTTATGCTGCACTGTGAATGCAGGATTCATCGAAACTGTTACTGAATATGTTAAAACTGGCAAAGCTCCACTATCCTCCCACGTGGAACACTACAACACTGAAACAAACTGCACCTGCACTCACAACACGCTTTCAATAGTGAGAGCTGCACGCTGTTATCAAAGCTCCACACGGGAGTCAACACACAGAACCATCCATTATAGAAGAAGCTTCCATCCACTTAGGATTCAATACATGCTTCGGAAAATAAAAAAGAGCGAATTGAAAAACTGTAGAGACAAGACATAGCCATTTCATGAATTGACTTAATGGTATGCAGTGTTTCTGTAAGCCACATCAGAGGAACTGCATGCTGGGAAAAAAGCAAGCTTTTTCAACGCTAATTCACTACATTCAATGGAAGAATTGATGCTGAGATGGTTCAATACAATACAGCACAATAGAACAGTAGACACTGTTAATGCTGTTTATTATAATAGCTTTTTCTGGAGTTTAAACCTGCTCCACTGAAGATCTAATCTCTGCAATTAACTCCTCACTGCTGTTTGTAGCCTCCCGTTATAACCGCAGGTGTTGTGGATTTTTCTGGGCCATGATGGCTTAATGCATACATAAGGGAGAAAAAAGAGACAGCCAAGCAGTCAGAAAGAAGAGAGAGAGAGGAAAGGAGGAAGCAAACCTGCTAACTGGTCCATACAGCTGGCATTAGCAGGGTAGGCTGGCAGATGGATAAGTCACGGGCTGTTTTCCCTTCTGTTCCCAAAATGACTCGCATTTACAAAACCATGTTGGTGCTCCAAGTTCTTTAAGGCATTTTTTTTTCAGGCTTGTCTTTTTTTGGAATTCTCAGAAAACTGAGAATTATGAATATAGGTCAAGGCCTTTCTCAGATGTCCAGGTCATGGTATATCACTAATGAGTGAGGTGATACTTTGCATGGCCATTTATAGACCATAAATACTTTGGAATGTATTAAAAATGTTCGTTTTTTTAATTTTATGCAACCTACCTGCACTTCTATACAACGAATATCAGTTCAGTCACAAGCATATAGTACATTGCATGTCAACGTATCACACATGCACTCGAATGCAACCTATTTCTTTTTAAAACATATTGAGGATATCGGCCATATTTAGCACTTCATGTGTAAAGTGCTTTTCATGACATGTGATTAAACAGGCAGGGCTCATGAAATAACCCTAACTGCTCTTCTTCTCTGCAAACACAATGGATCTTGCAAGTCACATTGTAACATGGTATGGTAACAAGGGAGTTTCCGAAACATCTCTGTAGTCTCTGCAGCCTAAATAAAGACTTACAGCATTTTGAAACTGCCTTTTTGAAACTGTTTTAGGCCTATTTCATGAGCATATGTCGTGAAAATGACAAAATTCACACATGAAGTGGGCTACGTTCAACATGTTTCAACATAGGTCAAATAATGTATTACATATCGATCTTATTCAAATAATGTAATAATAGAGGTGGGTGTGGTTAAATTACACTCAGAACATCACATACAGAGCATTGAAATGAATGTTTCATACATTGATTTGTAATGTATGCTTGTGAAAGAACATTAATACTGTTGGGTTTTTTTTTCTGTGTACCTGATTTGAAAATTTTACATTAAACATTAAAGCTGCAGTTTGTAATATTTAGAGCCCTACAGTGAAAAAATTGCCAAGCCTTGAAATTATGCATGCTTTGTATATTTCCTTTTAAGGGAATGTTCTAGAGCTGAGTAGCACTATTCAGGGGCGGGGCTTATTTCAGGGCCAGATGAAATGTAAACAAAAGCTTAAAGTGAGCAAAATGAAGAAATCCATTGCATCAGACTTATTCCAGATTATGTTTAAACAAACTTTTTTTTTTTAAAAAATTACAAACTGCCCGTTTAATTCATACTCAAGCACTAACCAACCTACATGTGACAATGCAACCACATCCTGCATGCAGCCTAGTAGATTATCTACAAATCCATGGCATGTGCATCAACCCTGTTTAGTACCATCCATGACCTAAATAAGTTATCATAACGGCTCCTGTGTGACTAAAACGAGGCTGTAACTGAGCATCTACTACTCCAAAGTTTGTCCTGAGCTCAGCAGTGCAGCCTCCAGGAATATCAATGAGGGTGGGAGAACTTAGTAAATAAGGCTGTGTTTGAGGCTGTTAGAGGCAGATTATCTTCTCTGTGAAGATCTTTAGTTTAGGGTGAGAGCCAAAACTGTGATATCACTGACCAAAGTTTAGCCAAACCCATAGCATGCTTGTCCAGTTTTATGCTCAGACCAAGCTCACAAGGCCGTCCATCCCGTTCTTTCTCTCTTTGTCTTTCACATTTGTCTTTGTCTTTTCACTTTATTGTGTATCACAAATGCCTGCATGTTCGCATACACTTGCGCAGCACATCCAACACCCTCACCTTTTTAACACTTCAGAAAAAAACAATGATGACATTTGGAAATTTTCCGACTTGATGAAGAGCAGATGCTTAAATGCCAACAGGATGCAAATGTTCACTGAATCAGGGTTGGTGAATAATTGAACATTTTTTCCCCACAGCTGCTTAAGTACTACATTTTTCATAATGCAGCAATAAATAGGGATTAAACAAGGTTATTTTACAACCATGTCCAAGAGTAAAATAACCAGATTTACTATCATGAGTAGTTCTTCCATTGTATCTTGTGTTTTGGAATATATCTCAGTCGCCAGGTTATTTGAAATACCTTGTATTGGCCACTTTCTTGGTGTACAGTTACTGACTGCAGCCCATCTGCTGTGTACATTTTGTCAGACACGCTGTACCAGGGGTGGCTACTGTCTGTCAAAGGTAATAAGAGATCAATGAAAGGTTTTGGCATCCACAGCAGATTTGCTGTTAAGAAATGTCTCACATTTTTTTGTGGATTTTTGTGGATCCAAGCACATTACCAGTAGTGTTCATAAAAAATTACAACAAATTGTTTGAAGAAGTGAGGCTGGGGCTGATTTGTTTCTAACCCAGACTGGATTCTAACCCAGTGTGGATTCACACAGCCTGTCAGTGACAGTCATGGTAGGTGATTACACAGAGTGAAACACCCCCTAGATTTCATGTGCTTTGTGGCTAAAACTTTTCATCCCATGTCACTGATGCATCCATAACAGATCATCAGCAGTGATTGCCCTTCTGAAAAAAAAAGGGTTATAATGAGGGAAAAAAATAGTTATAATGGGAATTGTATTAGTTTTAATGGAAACTGTAATGGTCGCTGTCTGGTCTGTTGCCTTCTATTGGTGACATGTTATGCCTAGTGGATGCCCTTATGGGCCATTAATGGTAATGGTTTTAATAGTTAACAGCTGATGGCTTGTAATGGTATTTGTAGTGGAAACCATGAGAACGTTTGTGATGGTTTCTATTGGGGGCTTTTTCAACAGATGCTATATAAAGGCATGTGAAATATAATCGCACGTGTAATTATCAAGATTGAGGTGGATTATTTACTTCATCAAATTTTCCCCAAAATGTTTTTGCATGAGAAACTAAACATACATAGAGTAAGCACACGCTGTCCAATTAAAGTACAAAAGGACAGATGACAGAACCAAAGGTTTAGTGTGTTTTCGTTTGAATGAAACTTTTCTGAACATACCCTTCATCATTCTTAGTATGCCATCGATGAGACCTCGTGATACAACGCATTACTCAGCTCTAATAGTTTCATTATCAAGCTATAGACAGATGGTTGTTTTTAAACCTTTCATCTAATATCATGACCAGCCGTCACTGCCCCCTACCCTGTCCATCAGCCGAAAAGAACAAGCACTGACCAGATATTATTAGGATGGCAGAACATTCTCAGTACAGCAGTGGCACTGCCATTATTCTGCCACGAAAAAGATCCACCCAACAGCAGTCCTGATAAATCTGTATATGTAGACTTTTTGACAGAATGAAATCTTTTGTCACTTAAATAATATCTTCATGTAATTTTACAGCAAAATTGCCCTAAATTCCACTTTATCACTGAGAAACTCAATATGGCTTGGAGCAAGACTAGCGACTGCATATATTACATGTGATTGTCAGATCCTCAAATTATCAAGGAGGATACATTTTCATCAGAGGTAAAATAACCAGGCCTAAAATATCTTCTTTTGGCCTCTAACGCAGCAGCTAACACATATTCGTCTTGACAAAGCCTTGGCTCTGCAGCAATCCCTTCTGCCCAGGGTGCAGCTTCTCAAAGCATGCTTGCCAAAATCGCATGCCTCCTGCACTTCCTACTCGGCTGCTGAGTGGGCCTCCACCTGCCCCATGTGTCCTTGCCCTGAGCCAAATCAACAGAGAGCTGCCTGTTCCGCCAGCACGGTACACACCCGCCTCCTCTCCTCTCCTTTCCTCTCCTCTGGAGGACTGAGCCTTATTAAAGATTCACAGTGAGAACGTCATCCTGAACGCTTTCCCGCATACACATATGAGCTTCCCTTTTCCTAGCTGAATTAACTATCATTTTTACTTCATATCTGGTAAAAAAAAAAACAAAAACAAAATTGAACTGTAAACTATGTCAAATAAAAGATGGCTGTCATATGTAGTAATATACTCACCACATAAATCCCAATGTGACAAAAGTTTAATTGAATTCGTAAAGCTTTCAAAGCTCTAAAAGATATAATGATGTCTGTTTTTTCAGGCTAATTTAAATTATATATAGTCTTGATTTCATATAAACATTTTTATGTCGGGGATATAAATGGTCATATCATCAGACATATTTACTTCAGGCATGTACTCAAATAAGACGAAGTGCTTTAGAGCTTTATAAAAGGAAGTAAGTAAGACATTATAATATACTGTAGATACAACAACCACATTTGGTACATATATTATGTTTAAATGGTCTATTACAGATATCACATATGATAGGTGAAAGATAAATTGGATCTTAGATTAAATAGAAATATTGTAAGTACCAGACTTAATTCTATCCAGATATTGGACAGACTGGCCACTGTAGTGTCACTCGTATCATATCCTCTCCCGTAGCTTTTACACCCAGCTCTTTTAGGTTTTATTAAAACATTCTTGCCTTGATGGAACCTAAATAACATGTTATTCTTTGGTTTAAATAAAATAATATGAGTGATTTTCTGCTACACACACTTTCTGATTGAGACTCTCCACTTTGTGTTCAGTGGGAGTCTTTTCATTTGGAAGTGTTTTTCACTAGGGAAGTTCTCTTCATTGGTAGAAAATAGGTTCTCGCATGAAATCTTTCCCTGAAAAACATGGTTATGGTTATATGTCATATTTTATATCACAGCGCTGATGAAAGTTCAGTTCTGATTGGTCAGAAAGAATTCAACTTTGAACAATGGCACAGTTCAGACAGTACTTCCAGCAGCAAGATTTATACTGTTGCACTTGTTGTAATACGCTATTACTTCTACAGAAATTTACCCAGGTAGTTGTGTAGTGGATACTCTACATAAACCGATTTACAAAGTGTATAATTGTGTATATGGTGATGTTTTCTGTATGGAGACATTAATTTAGTGTGTGTATAGCTATTGAGCTTTTCAGAGGTATAGGTTTAAATTTAAGTTCAAGTTCAAGAGGGAGGGATTTGTGGTTCGTGAGGGAAAGACTGTTTATAGCTGTTATAAGGAAAATGATAACAGGAACTAACTAGTTTCGGGGACATTATATGTAACTAGAAACAATTAAAGAGTATGATATTCTAAAATTAATCAAAAATTGTGATCGTTGGCAAATTGCTGTGGTCTAAGAGGAATAAAACACTGAGGGCCATGTCAAAAAAGTGTTCTCATTTTGAGGCTTACTAAACTCAGATGCATCTTTTCTTCACTGTTTTATCTGTAATCTGTAATATGTAGTAGCAAGTTGTATTAAAAAAAAAAAAAAAAAAACAAACTATCATGTTTCCTGTTTGAAAAATGATGCTTGAGAGTGCAACACCAAAAGCTTTCAAACAATAACGGAGAACCGAAAATATGAAATTACCATACATACTATATTATCAGTCTCTGAGCTAAACCAGAATTTTCATGGTGAATTAAATAAAGCAAGCTGATTGAGTATGTTATTCATGTTTGTTGGAGGCAGCGCTTACACCAGAGCTGGGAAGAAGGTTATTTTCACAGATATTCATATTTCAACTCTCATATTATTTTAACATACAGTATAACTCATACCGAACTGTAATCACCCTCTCAGTTCCTTTCTTCCATGACTCTCTTATATATGTCCATTGGGATTCAGCATGCCTAAATGCACTAACTGAGCACATGTAGTATAATCTTATTCTCTTATCACTTGAAACGCGTCTCTCTTGAGATAACGGTGGCTGCCGTCCAAACTTCTCATTTGCATGAGCATTAGCCAGGGCGGTGAACAGGCCGTATTATGTGAGCCGACCTAAATTCCATTAACCTGTGGGTTAAAAGATTCCTCGCTCTTCCTGCTTTGTCCTGTCAACTTTACACAGCTACACGTTGAAATAACAATCACGGAGAACCGGAAGAAAAAGCATTGAGCTTTGTTGCATAATTAGAAATTCAGAGGTCCATTCGTTACTCAACTATAATGGCCATATAACAACTAATCCTTCTCATATGTAAACGCAAACATCACGAGGATTAAAGATAATGCTAAATATAGACTAGATTTTCAAATGATCGAATTTTGCTTTTCTCATGAAGCATATTGGAAAATGCTTGATAATTACTGCAGTTAAAACTGCAGTTATACCATATAAGCACAAAACTCTATGTGTGGTAGCGACATGGATTCTCTGGCACAGATGGATAATCCTTCACTTTGACAAAAATACAAGAGGCTTTTCGCTTTTCTCTGCTTTTCCCTGAAAGGCACCCATGATCAAACCTCCGCATTTTCAGTAATAAACCCAAGATCAGGAGCATTTAATGATCAGTGGTTTCTGTGCATTGCAACTGGGTTTCTCCTTTGTATATTTATGCATTAAATACTGTTACAGTACAAACACATACACTAAAGTAGGCAGATTTCACATTTTTTACAGCAGCACATATTGAAAAATGGCAATTTATAACCAGCTAAAAGAGAACATAATCTGAATTGGACAGCTTCACGAAAGGACATGCTATAACATTATATACATAACGTACCTGCCATGATCAAAAACATCTGCTGGAATAATGGTTTGGTTCACAGTGTTGTTAGAATATTGCTGACATTGACATCTGCTGTTTTTACACTCTTAAAAATAAAGGTGCCAGAACAGGTTCTTTGTAGTGATGGCACTGCAGAACCATTTTTGGTTTCCTAATGAACCTCTTTATTTAACTATTTTTGTTGGTGCCACAAAACAAACAAACAAGAAAACAAAAAACTAAAAAAAATTGACCATAAATATTAGCATGGAAGGATCCTTGTGGTGGAAAGATTATTCACTTTATTGTATAAACTATATATATATATATATATATATATATATATATATATATATATATATATATATTCTCCCTAAAAAAACTATTGGTTGGGTACATGAGCACACACAAACATATATACTGTACAGTCGTTGGCCAATTTATTAGGAACACTATACTAAGACTGGGTAGGACCCCTTTGCTCTAAGAACAGCCTCAATTCATCATTCCGCACGGTGTTAGAAACATTCCTTTAAGACTGGTATCAAATAATTGCTGCAGATTTGTCAGCTGCAACTCATGCTGCGAATCTCCCACATCCCAAAGGCGCTCTTTGGATTCAGATCTGGTTACTGGGGAAGCCACTGTATTACACTGAACGTATTATCATGTTCATAGAACCATTTTGAGACAACTTGTGCTTTGTGACATAGTGCATTTTCATGCTGGAAGTGGCCATTAGAAGATAAAATGGTGGCCATAAAGGGATGCACATGGTCAGCAACAATACTCAGATAGGCTGTGGCATTCAAACAATGCTAGACTGGAGTGCCAAGAAAACACCAACACCAGTGCCATTCTCAACACTGTTACACAACCACCAGCAACTTGAACTGTTGACACAAGGCAGATCGGGCCCATGGATTCCTGCTGTCGGTGCCAAACTCAGACACCCCCACCTGCATGTTGCAGCAGAAAATGAGACTCATCAAACCAGTTCAGCTTTGGTAAGTTTGTACCCACTGCAGCCTCAGATTCCTGTTCTTAGTTAACAGGAGTGGAACCTTGGTGCTGTGGCCCATCCGTCTTAAGTTTTGCAACGTGTTGTGCATTCTGAGATGCTTTTCTGCTCACTACGGTTATGAAGGTACTGTACATTTGAGGTACTGTAACTTTCCTGTCAGCTCAAACCAGTCTGGTCATCCTTCTCCAACCTCTTTCATCAACAAGTCATTTCCACCCACAGAACTGCCACACAATTTTTATTTTTTTTTTGTTTGTTTTTCGCACCATTCTGTATAAACTCTAAAGATTATTGTGTGTGAAAATCCCAGGAGCTCAGCAGCTTCTGAAATATTCAAACCAGACCATCTGGCACCAATAGCCATGCCACTGTGAAAGTCACTAAAATGACATTTTCCCCCATTCTGATGTTTTGATGTTTTCTGCCATTCTGATGTGCAAAATGATGCTCTTGACAAGTATCTGCATGATTGTATGTATTATGCTGCTGTCAAATGATTGGCTGATGGGATAACTGCATGTACGAGCAGGTGTACTGGTGTTCTTAATAAAATTAAGAACGTGTACAAAAACACCTATGTATACATTTTGCCAGATGAAGCCAGAATAAAAGTAGCAATGAGAGCACAATCATAACGGAAATATGAGTTATGTATAAATTTTGCCCAATGAATAATTTCAGTTCAGTTCAGGAATATTTTTCTGGTCTGGTTCTTTATTCTTATCTCCATTTTCAAAGATCTAATATTCCAGAGGACAAATTGAGTTAGCAAATATTTTAAGTGCTTAAATCAGACAAAGATAGTAATTAAACTGAGTTGCAGCTTCATTTAGATTACTTTAGGCAGCTCTGATGTTCAGTGCCGTCATCCTCATTAACCTGCTCTCCAGATCAATATCAGGCTTGTAAGAAACGCCACATCGATTGGTGGTACAGATTCTCACAAACTCACAAACAACTTAACATGAAACTGGGGTTTTCAATGCCTTTAATTGTTAATTCTAAGAAATCAATGTGAGGGAATAAGGTTAGCCTCATGGTTACTTTTTATTTATTTATTTATTTATCAGCTACTTGAGTTTGAGATTAATTTGACTCAATTGGATCTTACCTTTGCCATAGCTGGAGTGGAGTTTGATGGCCCTGCCCTGGATGACATGCAGGTAGGTGAAGCCAATGGCAAACGTGAGCAGCACGAGGAGCAGGAGGAGCTTGAACTGCTTGCGTATTTTCTTCAGAGGGAAGCGCATCCTCCTCACAGTAGCATGTCAAGCTCAATGGAGAATTCAGGAGGGGATTGACGACTGCTTTTTACTGCTCTGGTACTGGAAGTGTTTAAGGAAAATTTATGTAGACTCACACTTACAGTGTGTATTTATCAAACAGACTGTAACACTGAAATCAGCACTTTAACAAGAAGCAAGAATTAAGTCAATGCTTCAGGTGTTAATTTAATTCTGTAACTGTCAGTTAAAAACTACGAGTTTATTCAACATGTGGGTGTTATTCAGTATAATAAATGGTAATCCAATTCTGCAATCGTTCTTTTAACACCCAATGTTTACTCAACAATGTAAGAGAATGCTATGTATGCATTAATTAGTAATTGGTAGTTCAATACTGAAAGAGTAACTGCAAGAGTAAATTGAATATTTCACAGAAAAAAAGCCTAATACTATAGATCAGGGTTTCCCAACGAGGGGTTCACGAACATCTAAGGGTTTGTGGTGGCTTTGCAATGGGTTTGTGAGACTTCAATGGAAATGTCAATGTTGAAAAAAGTAAAAAAAAGTGATAGAAGTTGATTGAACTCATGTGTTCTAAGCATGTGAGAGTTAAACATAAATTGTAGCATTAGCTAGCTAAGTTCTATTTAATATTTGGTCTCACAGTATGTGCAAGGACAGTGACAAGGCCAAGCCCTTTCCCAAGGGTGTGATATGTTTAAAGTGCCTGTCTAATCAAAGTATAAAGGCAGCTTTCTTTAAAAGACATTAGGGACCAAAATATGAAAACCTGGCCATAAAACCAAACAAGGAAAGGTTGAATAGATTAAAAAAGCAACAAAAGTGGTCCATCCATCCATTTTCCATACGGCTTATCCTGTATAGAGTCACGGAGAGCCTGGAGCCTATCCCAGGGAACTTGGGGCATCCTGGACTGGGTCCCAAACCATTGCAGGGCACAATCTCACACACTTTCACACACTATGGACAATTTGGAAATGCCAATCAGCCTACACTGCATGTCTTTGGATGGGGAATAAACCGGAGTACCCGGAGGAAATCCCCAAAGCACAAAGAGAACAAGCTCCATGCGTAGAGTGGAGGCAGGATTCAAACCCCAAACCCCGGAGGCGTGAAGCAAATGTGCTAACCACTAAGCCACCATGCCCCCCACAACAAAAGTAGTAAATGAGTAAAATAAAACTTTTTCAATAAGCAAAAAATTCACTTAACATTAACCTGCATTTGCCTTGCACCTCCAGGGTTGGGGGTTTGAATCTCGCCTCCGCTCTGTGTGTGAAGAGTTTGCATGTTCTCCCCATGCTTCAAGGGTTTCCTCCGGGTATTCCAGTTTCCTCCCCCAGTCCAAAGACATGCGCTGTAGGCTGACTGACATTTCCAAATTGTCCGTAGTGTGTCTGATTGTGCCCTGCAATGGGTTGGCACCCCCTCCAGGGTGTTCCCCGCCCAAGTCCCCTGGGATAGGTTCCAGTCTCCCTGCGACCCAGGGTATGATAAGCAGTACAGAAAATGGAGGGATGGATGGATGGATGGATAAACCTGCTTCACATCTTCGGTGGCAAATAATTTAGGTTGAAAGGTTTCAGCTGACAATAAAGTTTGGGAACTCCTGCTATAGATGGAAATAATGTAAGAATGAAATGAATACTAGAGAACTCGCTTCTTTTATATTACAATATTTGAAAAGTTAATTCAACATCCTCTGTGTAAAATGGACATTGTAAAATTAATTAAACTCTACAGGTATTAATGCAGCACTGCAGGTGTTCATTCGCTAACACAACTTTTGCTGTGTGGAAAAAAAATGCAATAGTCAGCAGGTGCTTGTACTGCATATCTAATGTAATCAAAGTACCGATTTAATATAGGCTAACAATTTTCTGAGAGGCATCTGATGAGAATTATACCGATTCCTTTTCTCTCATTACAATACGCAGCACTTTCATTACATTTCCTCATGTCTTAACCCACTGAGAACTCCTACACTTAATCCCTGCAGAGAAATCAGTATTTCAATCAGATACACTTCACATCACACATTTAGTTCATTTCCACAATAAAGACTTACCATTGATGAATGTCTGGATGTGATGTTTTCATGTTGCTTGAGCCAGAGTCAGTGTTGAAGGTGCTGATGCTGTGATGGAGGCAAATTGTTGATGGAGATGAAAGCATAGTCACCTGCTACAGATGGCAGATGTATCTTTCGATGTTCAGCTCCAGGTTCTTGTGCTGTGAAATGCAGATTGTGAGTAAATATGACACGGGACCAGCACACTGCAAACTTTGCATGGTCAGTGTGTAAAGTTCAGCTCTGAAGATCAAGTCCAAACAGATTTGGGCAGAAGAAGAAAAAAAGATCTGTTCAATTGCTTATTGTCCTAATCCTGCCTCTCTGACATGCTCGCTTTGAAATGCATCCACATGCATTAACTTCTGAACTGGTTTGGTATTTGTCTCATGCTATCCTATCACGGATCCGATCAGGTCTCGTACTAACGGAACCTGGAACTCTCTCCGTTCGTGGTGTCCCGTACGCGTGAACCTCTCTCTCTCTCTCTCTCCCTCTCTCTCCGCACCGAACCGCTCTTTGTTCTCTTTAATCTCCAAATCACACGTAGCGCAAAATTCCAACGTAATCCACGTAAAAAGCCTATGTGCGCGCGGTGATGGAGAAACGAGCCAGCATCATCGCAAGCACTCTGAAACGCTCGCGCTGCTTTTGCGCGCGCCACCTCCAGATCCACCATAGACACAGACACACTCGCGCGCACACGCAGCTAGGCCAATGCACATGAGCGCGCGCGCGCGCGTGCACACACAAGCACTCACACATAGCCTACTGTCATTTGCCCTGCTTAATACAGTGCTTCAGTTAAGGGCAAAAATTGACACGCCCTTTAATCATCATCATCATCATCATCATCATAAAATATTCTTAACACTGGAGTATATTTTTCGTTCCTCTCCAAAAAACCATAGGGGATGCAATCTTTCGAACATAATTATATATTACCCTACTATTATTATTATTGTTGTTGTTGTTTTGTTGTTGTTGGTAATAATAATAATAATAATAATAATAATAATATTATATACAGTACTGTGCACATTGTGTATACACTGTGCAAAGAAATGCTGTAAAGCAAAACTGCCTTCATAAATGATGAAATTAAACGTTTCTGCATAAAAAATACTATAAAGAGCTGTAAACAGTAATAAACTAAATAAATTCAATATTTGCTGTGACAGTCCTTTGTTTAAAAAAAACCCCATCAGTAGTCTCGGGTACAATTTGTACAGTGTTACAAGGAAATTGGGCGGGAAGTTTCACTGAGCATCTTGGAGAATCTTCTTCTGTACACTTTGTCGCACTTGCTTCTTTTTTTTTTGTTTGTTTGCATGCAAAAACCCAACAGTGTTCCTTATGTTTCTTTTTTTGTTTTGTTTTGTTTTTTTGTTTTTTGTTTTTTTTTTTTGTCTGGAACGTGGTCTATTATATAATATGCTGCTTTCTTTACTGACATACAAACATTTTTCTGTAACAATATTTTTTTTGTTGTTGGAAAAGTAATGTTTGGAAATCTAAAATGTTTTTGTACCGACTCAATAATGCAAAAGTCATGAAATAAACACTATAACAAAACTTTTGCACAGTACAGCATGTATACACTTAAAATAGAGGTATGTTTACATCCATAAACCACAGGGGAGCAAACTCATCTCATTTCAGTAACTACTTTATCCTGGTTAGGTCTTAAAGCAGAAATGAACTTTGAATGGGATGCCAGTCTATGACAAACGTTTGCCCATAATTGAATATGAATCTAATTTGACAATTATTAAAGGTAGATTAATAATGCAGTCTTCAACTTTATCATCTACTTACAATTAATTCCTGAATATGAAACAAACCTATATTTATTTGTACAGTAACAAGTATTTCTGTGACATTAATTTATGCATTTAGTAGTTCAGATCATTTTTCTCCATTTTCCTTGTTTACATGCAATCAGAAACACCAACTTTACCTCCAAATTTGTAACTGTACACACACTCTGGCACCACATAAAGTAGTTATGTCAAATTTTCATTCTCCTGATCCAATTATTCTTGTAGGCTTGCAATAAGAACAATATGATCTGAATATGAATATGAATATGACGAGTGTGTTTAAATTAAGAAGGCAGTCTCTCCTAAAAAGCATGAGATTATGCCCTCAGGCAACAAACCGTTAGAAAGATGATTATAGCGGTTTTATGGAGTACACCAGCAGCCCAATTGTGAGAAGAAGTAGCTATGATTCAGACAGAACAATAAAGAGCACATGGAGAAGCAGGTGGAAACTCTTCACAGTCCATCAGGTCTGATCTCAGATGTGCTGTTTAGCTCATAAGGGTCCTAATCACTGTTATGATAAGTTGGTCCTTTGTGTTTATTTTAGAGGTCTGAGTCAATAGAGACATCTGCCTGATGTGTACTAGAATGGCATGTCTCTGTTTGTAGCTTTACCAGTGGAGTTGGAATTTAATAACTGGTGTTATGTAGTGTATCCTGACCAGTCCATTTAGATGAAAATATTTCAGATCAGTGTGTTGTACAGAGACACAGGTACTCTCAGTTAAGATGGATGACAATGCGCCTCTACTTCTCATTGCATCTTTACAGTGATGCATGACTTTTACTATCTGGCAAAAGCTGGAATAAATCACACAACCGCTCATGTCACTGTCAATGTCCTCGGGAGACTAGAGACAGGATCAGGTCTACAGCTCTGTTTCCTAGCTTGAGGAATTGACTCAACTGCTGAAGCACCTGCATCATCCACCTCATGAGGACAGCTATTGTTTTTGGAGTGCACAGCCTAAAACACAGCAGAATGAATAATTCAGGCAATATGTGCATCTGTTCCTGTATGGATGGAGCTGCTTCATGCTAGATCAGTTCGTGACTGTATAATGCATGAAATAATTTAGAGATGCTGCATTGTCTTGGGGAGATTTAATCCTTGCTATAGCGTGCACAGATCAGAAACTGTACCTTTGGCACCATCTACTGGTCATTTTAAATACTGCCGGTCTGCTCTGATTCATGTCGGACCATATTGATCATCCGTGTGTGTGGAGGCTAAATCCTAAATGTTCTTTCTGTAGTGAATAGTCATCAAGTATCACACTGAACATATAATTATACTGTTATATAAAAATTACCTAGTTAGTTCTATACTATTGGTAAATTTTTATTTACTGCATTTATTTGTGCTTTGTACTGTAACAATGCAGTCAACAGACAGGCAGATAGATAAGACAGATAGACAGACAGACACAGTAATATACCATAGATAGATAGACAGTGCTGTGAAAAAGTATTTGCCTGATTTCTTCTGTTTTGTGTGTATCTCATACTAAATAGTTTCATAAATTAAAACAAAATCTAAAATAAAACAAAGGCAACCTGAGTAAACACAAAAACACAGTTTTTAAATGATGTTGTTATTTATTGAAGCAAAAAAGTTATCCAATACCAACTGGGCCTGTGTGAAAATGTATTTGCCCCCATAGTTACTAATTCCCCAAGTCTATGAAACTGCATTCATAATGGGGTTCAGCTGGACTAGACTCAACCAGGCCTGATTACTGCAAACCCTGTTCAATCAAATCAACACTTAAATAGAACTTTTTCAACAGCATGAAGTTGGTTAAAAGGTCTTACCAGTAACACACTATGCCAAAGTTGAAAGAATTTCCAGAAATGATGATGAAGAAGAAGGTGATCAAAATACATCAGTCTGGGAAGGGTTACAAAGCTATTTCAAAAGCTCTCCGACTCCAAAGGACCACAGTGAGAGCCGTTATCTCCAAATGGAGAAACTAAGCACAGTATTGAACCTTCCTAGAAGACCTTCCAAAATTCCTCCAAGAGCACAGCAACTACTCATCCAGCAAGTCACAAAAGAGCCAAGGACAACATCAAAGCACCTAGAGGCCTCTCTTGTATCAATAAAGATCACTCTTCATGTCTCTACTTTCAGAAACACACTGGGCAAAAATCCTAAAGGTGAATGTCTGGTCTTCAGTCCGTAAGTTGAAACTCAAGCGTAGCTGGATTATACAGCAAGACAATGATCCAAAGCATAGTCATAGTCCTGGAAGTAACTGAAAGACTGATCTCCAGTTATCTGAAGCGTTTGTTTGCACTTATTGCTGCTAAAGGTGGCACAACCAGATTTTAAGTTTAAGGGGACCTTTTTTTGTTTTAATAAACAATAAATAAATAAAAACTACATTGTGTGTTTTCTAAGGCTGCTCAGGTGTTTACAAAGGTTGACTTGTTTTATGTTATATTTCGCTTGAAGATCTAAAACTATTTAGTATGAGATATACATGAGATTAAAAAACAGAAGAAATCATACTTTTTAAAAAAAAAAAAAAAACACAGACAAACAAAGAGACAGATATATAGATAGACAGAGACATAGATAACAAAGCCCCCTACATCAATAGCAGTCTCCCTACTGAAGACAGACAGACAGATAGGCAGACAGATAGACAGATAGGCAAAAGAGATGTCATTAAAAATACATATAAAAAGCAACACAGCTGAATAAAATGTCTATTTCTGCCAATGAAAGCTTCAACACCATTGTAAATTAAGCATCCTTACAACGTACAGAGTAAATAAAACCAAAGTGTTTTGGTTGGAGCTCTCAAAACTCATTACAAAGGAATGTACAGAAAAATACAGGTATCTCAAAAACATGCACAAGAAGAAAAAAGCAAAAAATGAGTGCATTCTGAGCAAAAAAAAAAAAAATGAAAAGAAAGAGATGTTACACAACCGACAATCATTTGTCTAAGAGCTAATATTGTGAACTGTGACTTCAGTGCATACTGAGTTACTGAGCTGAACATACAGTGAATCTGTGGAGCAGGAATACATCAGTGCTGCTCAGTGGGGCTATGGGCTATATACTACATTACTGTAGTGGTTAAAATATAGTTATTGACAAATAATGTTGGCACCATCAATTCACAGAAATTAATTTAGGCTAGAAAAATCACCTGCAGTATGAACTACATGTTATGTGAAATATAGTAATAAGAAATACCATACTGATTATAAAGATTATTATAAAAATGTAATACAACACTAATGTTTCAAGATGAGTAGATGTACAAAATAAAAGCATGTATGTGACGCAGCCGAGCATGTGGTATTAATACATGTGCTATTAAAGCACATGGTATTGGTATGAATCAGTAAAAGTAGAATAATCAGAGAACCACTATTTTTTATACAAAAATTACAAACAATTTAACATTTACAACTGTCCAGAAGATTTCCCATTGCACTGATGGTCAGTTTGAAAACAATGATTTGCTTTGTGAAATAATCTTATATGTCCATTTTATTAAGACAATCTTGATTATTTACATAATAAATCATTCAGTCATTCATAGGAAGTTCTATACGGTGTATTGCTATCTCGCTGAGAACTGCACACAAGTCTGCAGATTTTACTTTTGACTTTGTTGCTAAATTAAGTAATGCCTTTTAAGAGTACATGAAAAATAGTCTACATAATGGTAAGTCTTTCTTACAGGCAAAAGCACTAAATTCCCCTCAGAGTACTAGGATGAAGCTGCTTACAAAATGTAATACTTGGCAAGAAAAATTTGCATTATGCCACAAATGACTGCAGCTGCATACTAATTTGCATGAACCAACAAAAGTGAACCATTCATCCTAAAGGCCTAAAGCATTCTGCACAGCATTCAGTTAATGTTGCACAAAAAAAGTATATCACTGATAAAACAGAACCAATATTTAATAATATGAAAAAAACCCAACGATTTTTTTTTAATTGTGAATTTAACACAGTACCTGTATTAATATAATTTACACTATACAAATATCTAAAGCCTACAGATACAAAAGCCTAAAAGCATTAAAATACAATACTTCAAAAAGCTCGTTACCTTCATTTACAAAATGTTCAATCTAAACCAAGTGCCTTACAGTACATTAACACTTAAGACTTTAGTGGCACAGAAAATCCTTCTGGCACAAAATGTTTTTAATTCTTCCCTTAACATGGCTAGTGCAGTATTCATGAAAACTGTTTTATTAAATATATCAAAATACATTTCCTGACCTTTTCAGGAAAACTGATAGATCTGTGTGTGTGTGTGTGTGTGTGTGTGTGTGTGTGTGTGTGTGTGTGCTTTATTACATAATGTTGTCACATGGAAAATGGCATATTATGGTTGGTAAAGAAATATTTGCTTCCATCTTGCCCCACAAATTATAATTTATAGAGACACAACTAAAATAAACTAAAAAAAAAAAAAGTTGAGGGTAAATACCTACTTTACACAACTGTCACATATTTTTAAAAGAAATGCGGTTTAGATAATATTGTAAGTCATAAATATAAACAAATTTTTTCCAGCTTAGTTTTGTGTAATTAAGCAATGATTAATGCTTGAAAGCATGGAGAGATAAATAAATTACAATTTACGTAAAAGTAACAAAAAGATGAATAATAATAATAATAATAAAGTTTCTTTTAGTTTCTGTGCAATGGATCCTGGATTTGTGGCTTTTTTCTGCCAATAATTTTTAGTTCACCAATTGTTCTATTGGAACTAGGCAAAAAAATACATTAATGAAATTTGTGGCCCATGTGTAACAGTGAGCCAGCTCACTATTTAAATTCTTTTCTTGGTTTAAGCAACATTTGAGTGACCTTTTAAAGATTGAAGATTTTTCTTAAATTAATTTTCCCTACATTTTTCCAATTATTACTTGGTGCATGAAAACTGAACATTGCGTGATTTTACGAAGCATCTCTACCCAGGCACAGTACAATGTATTATACTGCCCATGTGATGCAGTAATGTAGTCCTACAGTAATTGTAGGATTCTAAAAATTCTAAATGCCTTACAAAAGTCAAAGAATCAACAGCTGGCTTAAAAAGTCTCTGATTTGGGCAGACTGGGAAGATCATGGCGCTCAAACAGCGGGTCTGAGTGAACAGTCATCAGTTTCCTTCTAGCTGTGGATAATGAAACTTCTCGGTGTGGGGAAGATGACTGCTGTGCAGAGTCTGTGTGGGGAATTTTAATAAAAGCACAGTTCTGAGTTAATACCATAGACTTCTCTGACACAAATCTTTTCTCTTCTCTTGTTTCCACCATTTCTCTATCTGCAAGCTTCTCATATTGGGAATCTTGCACTGAGGCTGTAGATAATGTCAACTGGCACTTGCTTGGGTGCATTACAAATAAACCGTCCTCCACTGTCACCTGCAAAGTTCCTTGCAAAATGTCCTGAGGTGCATCTAAATGTGCTGATTCTGTTGAAGTTCCACAAGTATTCATGGCCAGGTGGGAAGGAAGTGAAGAGTTATTCGTTCCAGCATTTTTAGGAGGCTCATACGGTGGTGGTTGCTCTTCAGGACCTTCCATCACTCCATCTGGGCCAAAAACAATCTCAGTATGCACTAGCACCGGGTCAGGGGAGGGAAATGGAGATTCGCTGTCTATTTCCCTATCCTGATAGGGCCACTTATATTCTGGAGAGCCCTGATCAGGAACAATCGATTCCTGGAGTGAGATCTGAAGCGAAGCTGGAGGTTGTTTGGCTAGCTGGCTCTTGTCTGGTGTTTCCTGATCCAGGTTCGGGTTGTGGGGTCTTATAGGGGTCAGCAGTACAGGCCGCTCCACACCAAGTGGCTTCCGTGGCAGCTCATCTGGCTTAGCTAGAAATGGTATCAACACAGTCAGCAAAATACATACAACTGATATATAGAAGGTCATTTAACCACTATGGGAAATATTCAAAATATGTGACTTAAGTCCAAACGTTATGTTAATATTTACACAGGGAAAAATCCATAGATATTGTTATACTACAATCACATATGAATGAGAAGATGGCAAGCATCTAAATAAACCTCTAAGAGGAGTCTAGGATATTGTCAATATATACTGTATGGACATTCCTCTTAGAATTGATCATATTAATCACTGTAAATTTGGTTTAATTTAACAATATGGCTTCCACCCTAATTATAAAACAACTACTAAAACAGCACTTGATCCAGCACATCATATTATTTTGCTTTAAAAAAAATATATATGCTCTGACAGTTACTCATGTGCACAACAATGTAGCCACGAGAAATTAAACAAAATCGCGATTTTGCGATCACAGAAATGAATAAATGCAAAATCAAGAAAGCGCCGCAATATTCTGAAGAGCTTGCAATTTTTCCAAATTCCCACAGATTTCTGCAGATTTGGGCCAAGACGCATCACGTCGTGTGTCGTTATCACAACGCGCATTCACCCAAAACCCTCTTCGATTTACAAGCTGAACATGATTACAGCTAAACGGTCCCATTTACCAACAAGGTGAAGGTCCCATTTACCATCAGTGTGAAAGACAATTGCATGCAATTGCGATTTTGCCAATTCAAGTAGTTTTCCACAAAAAAGCACAAATTTTGAAAAAATCTGCAGCAAAATCAAACATTTTTGGCTACAACAATCACAATTTTGCTATTTTTAGTTGTTGAATTAATAAAATAATGCCAGTGTATTTTTTTAATTTAATGCACATTCTCCTGTAAAAATAAAAATAAAATAAAAAATAAATAAAAGAAAAGTGCCCATGGTTTGAAGGACAATCTGGCCAAGTGCTCATTTTGATGTTAATTAATAATTTTAGCCATAAAAAAATTAAATAAAAAAATCAGCCCTTCGATGTCCTCTGTATGAAATGAAATTGTGGACTTTATTGGGACAATGCTATTAATTAAATAATAGTGTCACATTTATGTACATAAAATTCACCTCAAATGGCATTCATAGCTTTCCGAGTGCATTTTTCAGCCAAAAAAATAAATTTCAGCATGACATGTTGTGGTTACATCATACTATATGCTTGTTGGTATTGGACATAATACTGCTCCTCACTTGGGCTGATATCATGCAAGAAAGCTGGACCAAGGTCAGAATGGCATGTAACGGAGTCATGCCACTGTTTTAGGCAAACCGCAATCTGCATACATAATTCTTGGCAGCTGCTGAATAGTGATTAAATGTGTAGTTTCATCTGAGGTCTGAATACAAATGTCCACAATTTTGCTATTAAATTCTCACTATGCACTCTGAATACAGCCCTACGTCCTGTTTGGATCATTATGGAGCTCTTATAACATAACACACTACAAATATACAACTTGTTGAATGCATGTAGAATATAACCTGGAGAAGGAAGGTCCAGCTTCATTTTGCGCAATTCTGTCATGGAGACCTGAAGCTGCTCAATGACTAGATCATCACTGAGATCAAAGGATTCAGCAATCTTCTCCTGTAGGAATTCTCTCAGCTCCTCCAGTGACATCTTCAACAAACGCTCTGTAAAGGAGAAGCTTCACTTCACATAAAGACACTGAAGCTACACTTTCTGACAGTCTACAGCTTTACTGCACCATATAAATTGCTTTGGAGCTTCACTGTTCTGGAATAATATTCACACTGAATGGCAGGAGAGACATTAGCTTACTCTTATGCAGTTTAAGGATGGTGTAGGCCATGGCTGTGAGGATCTTCTCTCCCTCAAGGATAAAGATGTCCCACAGGCGTAAGGTCAGGGTGAACGGGGTCTGGGAGGAGGCATGAATTCAAGTGTAAGTTTGCACATTCTAGAAAAACTCTTGTGGCCTCCGAGTACTATGGCTAGAGGGTGCTGTTGAGTAGATGAGAAGTACTGCATTACATATATAGTGATCTCTATCTTGACAGAAGGATCTGTGTCTTGACAAGGTAGTCATTTTAGTTTCTGGAGTAAATCAGGGAAAATTTCACAGCCGAACACTTGCCTTCAGAAAATGTGTATGGATTTTTAGTTCATTTTTATTTAATCGATTCATCAAGTATGTTGAATTTAACCTGTACAAGGATTAATTGTAATAATAATCACTCCCACCAGGATATATTCATGCAAAATCAAGCAAACTACACAATATTCTGAGAAGTTTGCAATTTTTCAAAATCACCACAGATTTTTTAGGAGAAGTAATGCGTCATGTAACATCATCACAATGCGCTTTCAGTCAAAGCCATCCTTCATTCACGTACATCAAACATGAGCACAGATAAAAGGTCTCATTTACCAACAAACATCATTCTGAAAGATTGTGCAAAACAATTTTGTGCAATTTTGCCAATTCAATGCAATTTCTCTACTGCAAATTTTGTAAAAAGCCACAACAAAATCAAGCATTTTTTGGCCGCAACAAAATCAGAAACCCTGTGCGGACTAAATAATCTCAATCCATTGCCAAATTTTGGTTGGAAACAAAATTTCTAATCTTGAAGTGTTGAAACAAAAGTGTCTGCTTGCACCCAGGTGAAAATATCATTGGCTCTTTGTACATTTGAGGTCAACCAGGCTACCAAAATGTCAATACATCCTCATGTAGGAATATTAGCTAAGCTAGCACAGCACTGTGCTAATGTTGTCAGTCAATGTAGCTAGTTCAGCTAATGTAAACTAGACAGCAATAATTATTCATATTGAGTAAAAATTTCACTAACAGGCTAGTTAACAATAAATTTTGTATTATTAAGTATATTAAGATGCCAGTCCATCTTCAATCACACTTAAGGGAAATTTAGCATAGCGGCATGTGTTATAGCCATATTCGTTATTTTTTATGCAAAATTGAAATTTTGGGGTTTTTGGTATGACAATGAGCAATTATAATTTATTATTTTGGATTATATTATGTTTTGTTGTATTCAAAGGTGTTTGCTCTGATGTCATAGGTCACGTGTAATAGAAAAAGGTATATGTGACGTAGGTTAACCTTCTGAGGGGGCTGACGGAAATGGAGAGCTGGGAAACACAGCTTTTTTGACCACGCTCTTGCACGCCAAATCACAACAAGCAGTTTTTCGTTAAGTTTAATGTTAAGGTTTAATTATCAGCAACTCTTCATTCATCTTTTTGTTTCTGTCAAGACAAATAAAAATTTCATATCAACGGTATGCGAGGAGTGTGCGTTAATCCAGCCAGGCTTTCACGTTTCTCCGGCATGGAACAAATGGTCGACACAGCATGTTTTTTTTTTTGTATTTTTTTAAAGTGGGAGGAAACTGGACAACCCAGAGGAAGCCCATGCAGACACAGGGAGAAAAGGTAACGCTCCACATAGACCCCTGAGCTTAGAATCGAACCAGGGACCCTGAAGATGTGAGGTGGCAGTGCTGCCCACTGCATCATTGTGCCGCGAGTTCAATAAATAAGATCTATGCTTATACACAGAAGCATCAGCTGTTTAGGATTCTTCTTATCTGCTGGAAATAAATAGCAGTCATTTGCTGTAGCACATGTTTATGTTGAAACATATGTCCAGTGTCTGTTGTAACATGCAGGAATGTCCATGTGTGTGTGGGGCTGCACGTGGTGCACACTCACCCGGTCAATAAAACACTGCAGGAACCATTTAGTGCTGTAAATGCCGCTGGACATCTGCTCCTTGTCCTGGTGAGTGAGAAGGAAAACACGGGAGAGGCCACATAAACATGAGATATAATTCTAATAATTAAGTCAAAAGACATAAGAATTAATAATATCCTTCATACATGTTAATGTGGGGGAAAAGCAATAGTTTCTACTACCAGATGCTTCTTCAGTTTAGGGAGGAGTTTGTACAGAATCTGATCATGGTGGTTCTGGAATCTCTGCAGTTTGGGAAATCCAGGGATAAAGAAGCCTATTGGGGGGAAAAAAAACCCCAGATAAATCTTGATTGAAACTGAATCTCCAAATCAATACTAAATAATTCTGTGAAATCAGCATTCTGAACCACCAAATGTCCTCAAACACTAAATACTGAAATGAATATGGTGCTTGGTATTTAGGAAACATCTAAGCAATGAGAAGGGCTCACCATGCATGGCGTGTTTTTGATTGGTCAGGAGCTGGGACATGGCCCAGAATGCATCTTCCTCATTCATATACATCAGCAGAATGGCAGCTATCTGACTCATACCCTGGCAGTAGCTCACATCCTGTAGACACACACACACACACACACACACACACACACACAGAGAACTGGCATGAGAATGAAATCTGTATGCTAGCATATGCTGCAATGCTCTTTCTATTAGTTCTGAGTTTGTGCGCACTCTTCCTCTCACCATTGCCTGCCTCTATTACATCCATTACACACGCATAGACATCTTCAGTAATGCAATTACTTTCAGCTGTGCACTCACCGTGTTGTATACGGAGTAAGCAGTGAGCACGTGGAACAGAGACTTCTGCCTGTATAGAAACAGTAAGCACAAGCAAATCAGTTCATTCAGCAGTATCAGAGCCAATTCCGTCTCCATTAATGACACAGAAATCCCCTTATACACTCAAAAAACCCACACTGCTGTACTCCAAATCCTCGACAGATTCTATTACATAGCCCCGTGTTTAAAAAGTGCTCTGCAATTCAGAAAGCCAAATTCTTGAGGTGGAGTGTGATTCCTTTTAGCTAAAATCATAGCTGCAACCTTCCTTATATGTTGGGGCATTAATGACAGTTTGCATGTGAAAGACTTTCCATTGAACTCTAGAGGCCTGCGATCTATAAAGCCTCCTGTGACGTCAATGTGTTTCTTGCACACTTGGGAAACAAGCGGTCGGTCCGAATGTGAATATTTTTTTTTCTTTAGAAAAACTCTACAATGTCATGTCAAAAACAAATGTGTTTCCAGGCGAGGTCAAACGTGGCCTATTTTCTTTTCTAGAAAAGATGTAAAACTGTCTAAATTAATCACCAGAATTTCTGTCATAGAGAGAAATCAGAAAATGAACTAACACTTCAATCCGAAAAAATTATAATTACACACACACACATAAACAAGTACAAAAAACATATTTTATATCGTAATCAGACCAACAGCTTAGTACACAGAAGCTCGCTTCAGGTAAGTCAACCCTGTTATGCAGGTAATCTATTAATACACACACACACACACACACACTTTCACACTCTCTAAGAGGGCAGTGTGTTCCAGGTTATAGTCAGGTACCAGTATTAATGTCATTACCAAAAGTGTGCCACAATTTCTTTTTTTGGGGACACAAAAGGGCACTCATAAGCTTCTATGTACTGTGTATGTGCTCCACAGTAAAGCCGAGTTGACAGCTATCTCTCACGGAAAAGTATGGAGAGTAAGTGGTAAGTGCAAAATGAATGAATAAACCAAAAGTGCAACAGCAACTCAGAAATAAATCAACATTTACTTCAAACAAAAAGCGGAGGACATTGCTGAACATCAAATGCTCATTGCTTTGCACAGCATTAATATGAGTATGTGGACGTATTATTCAGAAGAATTACTCCTCACTATCTCACTTTAACATTGTAACTTCATATGACGTCTTTTCACTCGACTAATCTAGATAACAGACTGAAAGAGAGCAATTCTTTTTCTTTTTGATAATCAAATGTTATGTCCAATCAGCAATGAGCTTGTGAGCAACAAGGACATACCGTTTCCGTTTGAGTTAATGTTGGTGTGATTTCTAATTTGCTGGGGTTTTTTTAAATTTTTTTTAAAGTTTGTAAAAATTTTCTGCATTTATGGGCCACTGTCATATCACAGCAAACCAGTGACTACATTTCCCATCCTGCACGGCAACCTATAAACATGGCCGCCTGCAATTCCTGCAATTCCCAGAACACTCAGATTCACTCTAATCACGCAAACCTGCATCCTATTCACAGCTCTCACAACCACGCTATATAAGAGACCTTTTGAACACTATGACTTCGCAAAGTATTACGCTCAGTTGCCAAGTCTCTGTCGTATTTCCAAGCCTTATCTCGTGCTTTTCTTTTCTGGTTGTCGACTTTGTGTACCCTGTTGACCTTGATCCTCTGCTCTGCCTTGTTTAGCCTGTCTGCCTGATCGTTTGACCCTAGCCTGTCTTGGACTTTGTTTTCTGCCTGATCCTTTGTACTCCTTAATGTTTGCTTAAACTGCCATACCTGCACTTGCTTCTGTCCTGCGCCTACATTACGTGACAGCCACCATACGAAAGCCCTGGTGATGTTGTCTATACTACTAAAAAGATATTCAAATGTGTCTTCATAATGTCTTTTGGTACTCATTTAACTTAAAGCATTAGTGTTGCAACCTATGTAGAACATCCTTCATCTTCATTAAATACTATATCCTGCTCAGCATCCTGGTGGCTCTATTATGGGAACCCTAGTTAGGATGCCAATTCATCACAAGGCACCAAAACTGCACACAGACAGAAACTGGAGCTCAGGATCGAACATGGGAACCTGGAGCTGTGAGGTGGCAACACAACCAGCTGCGAACCTGTGAAAATGAATTAGCATTAAAAGATGTTCCTGTATGAACATCTCTTTTTTGGTTTGTGGAACAAGATGCCTTTTAATCAGTAACTGCCATGTGAAGTCATCAGTATGTGTCTTCTTGGTCAAAATCCTTGATTCTTAAAATCTGAGTGACATCTGAAGCTTTACTTTAGTCATCATTTGCCAGGATACTGGATGCCAGCAGCTGGATATGTTCATATTAACCTGCTGCACATACATATAATAGTAACATTTTACATAAAGAGTGAGTCCATGCTGGATTTCTGTAGATTTGAAAAATGTACTTTAGGAGGCTTATCCACAAGGGTGTGTGTGTGTGTGTGTGTGTGTGTGTGTGAAAGCAGAACATAGTGTATAGTGAGTGTAGAGGGGTGGGCGAGAGAGATAACATTTGATATTAGAAACTGTGCCTGAGCAAATCCCCAGTAAGTCATTATTGCCATTACACATTTCACACCTGCGCTTTAATTGTGATGTGTCTGGGATTTCCTCTCTAATTGTTCATTAGGTCATAACGCGACAGCTATTTAACTTAAGTCCTAGTGCAGCTGTTTAAATAGCTGGAAACAGAAAAGCTAAATCCCAAATGGCTATCTATAGTGCACTACATAGCCAGAATTAATTAGTAAATTTAGCTGCTGTAATATTAATCATGTACACAGCAATAATAAAGCTGCACCCCACACATCACTTTATAGAAACAACGTGCTCATAAAACTGAGAAGAATTGACCACGTCTGACATGTCAGAGGGGATGAATAAAGTCTCTATCGATCTTATCACTCAGCACAACAGTGTGTCCAGAGCTGTGCTGTCCCAATTTCCCATGAACCTGTGTTGGATCAATGAGAGAAGTTACAAAGCAAAGATTTTAAGCGAAGAGTTAAGTGTGTACCATGTGTCATACTCATGTATGCAGTATCAGATGCAGTACTCATGTATGCAGTATGTCATACCGTATGAAATACTCAAGTACACTAAGCTAGAAAGTCAGTCATTTCAACAAAATCAAGTCTGTGTCTCAAATTTGGGGATCTTAAACGAGTGCACCCTTGAGGATTCGAGGACTAGTGCATCATAAAGTCCGCACTTTGTTTCCATCATCAGAGTGCAGACTTGAAAGAGCACCATAAAGCTACTGGGAACAGAGCCTTGACTAACAAAAAAAATGGGTGTTGTGTGTTTCTTTAAATGACTCATTAAGCTCTTTTACTACATCTGAACATTTACACATATTCCTATGAACTTGATGTTTCCTGTTAGACTGTGACTCATTTTAGTATATTCATGCATGATGGACTCACTTTACTCCGAATCGATCCATGAACATGATGTGGTTTCGGAAGGTCCTGTTCACATCAAGATCAATCTGTTTAATTTCTGTGGAGTAGATCTTGGCTTGTTCGATCATTCTCTGTGGGAAAAAAGAACCAGTTTTATTTCATTACAAAACAAAACAAAGCTTTGTAACATATCCATTATGTATTAAACGAACATTATTTATATATTTATTTACGTTATTTGCTTCTTCTCAACGTCTGGAAAATGATTATGACAATTATTTCATGGCTAAGGTTTAGCGTCTACACAAATGGATTGTTGCATATTTATATGGAGTGTTACATAGCTAATGCGTACCATTTGTGTAAATGTGACGTGCATGAACAGGTATAGCTAATATACTGTAGCTTTAAACATAAGTTGCTAGGTGACCACTGCTGCATATTAGCCACATTTTAATAGCTAGTATTTTTTACATTAATTGTACCAAATTACTGCTACATTTGCAGCAGTTTCCTGGCTTTATTATGGTCTCGGAAACATGTTTTGTTTCATCCCTTTCTTTGCTGTGTCTGTCCACCGTCTGTCTGTTTTTAGATCATACACAAAACCTCCTGAAACAGCCATGCTCCCCAAAAGATCACTGTATTGTTGCTCTAAGCAAACAACTGCAGTTTTTACAGGAATATTCAGAGTTGTTGACTTAAGTTCAAAAGATACATCAATATTTACAAGTCCTTTGTTTTTAGACTCGTCTTACACAAGTGCTTTCTGGGTGGCTTATTCAGATTATTACAATTTCTGGGTGGTTTATGCAGATAACCAGGAAGTGCTGTTTACACTTTACACTTTTAAAAAAATCATTATTATTATTATTATTATTATTATTATTATTATTATTATTACAATTTGATTAATTTAATTTAAATATTTAGGCAAAACTAAAAGGACAAAAAATTAATCACTATCTGAGATAAGTTAACATTTATTTTTTTGTCATTTAGACAAGTTTATACATTCATGAACCAAAACAGGCCTACACAGTAAAAAAGGCAGTAGGCTTCTCTAATAGTATATTTACATATTTACATTTATGTTTATTTCCGTTGTAATTTCAGACATTTTGCGATTGCACCTTATTTTCTAAATTTTATGTTTTTATTTTTTATGAGAAAGAATTAAGAATTCAAGAGAAAGAATTCAAAAGATACTTCACCCAAAACATGTTTGGATCTAATTTTTGTATGTATTTTGAGTTAGTAAATCCACCTTTTACAACTGTAATTCCTTTCTAGAAGACATAACTTGTACATGCTTACTAGGTGGAAAAAAACCCCCTGTAACTTATAGTCTGAAAATGCAGTAATTGGAATTGGAATCTCAAACATTTTGTGTTATTTTTGACTTATGATACTTTCCACAATTGCACACTGTTGCCATACGGCAACAATTTACCAAGTACCCCTTATAAAAAAAAAAAATTCTAATGTTTTTGTATATTTTTGTATTACTTGGATTAATTCAAGTAAGAAAAATCCATTAAAAAAAAACATTTTTAAGTAACTGTAATAATTTAAACCAGAAAAAATCCAGGGATAGAAAAACGGGAAATATTATTATTATATGGGCTGTCAAATCTAATACGATGTATCATAAAAGTAAGGGCCAATAAAAATACAGTATATTGCGATTATATTAAGGCTTATTGTCATGATAAGGATGTTATCATGTTGATTGACTGCAAGCCTGTAAAATAGCTCTTGGTACAGCGTTAACATCCCCACAGTTTAATCGATAAGCTGACCAAGCAGTCATTTGTTATTGTTACAGATCACCTTAAGTAGGTAGAGCTCCAGAATGATATCAAAATTTGGTCTGCATTTATTATCTGCTATTAAGCTGCCGTGTTCTGCAATCTCTTTCATGCGCTTCTTCATACGATTAATTAATTCTTAATGACATCTAATTTATATTGTCCTTGAATATAATTCCAGTATGTGTGCATGTATATTGTTAAAAAAGTGTTTCAGGGTGAAATACTGTGGTTAAAACTGTCAGACAGTGGTGCTGTACTTGATACTATTTCCCGCTTGAGGCAATATCAACAATAATAATTGAATTAAATTGAAGGAGTGGATCTTGCATAAATGAGATGCAGCTTAGTTTTCAGCAAACTCCGCCCAGAGCACAGAACTCCTGCCAACTGTAAGTCTGTAGTACTTGAGTCAAAAGGAACGTCTGAATAGCAATTTGTTCAACATAACACTCTTCACTACACACACGCAATTCTTAATACAGCCCTTAGACAGCATCAGCCTGCCAGGTGCTGCTGCCTCATAGTGTACAATCATCCATCTGCTTCTGTGTGTACCTCATATTTCCCTTCATTCTCCTTCTTAACTTTCTCCACATCCAGTAGTAGGCTCCAGACCTGACCTCGCAGCTGAAGTGGAATCCCCTTGTACACCCTCTTCATCAACTACAGCAGAAGAGTATAGAAGATCATGGAAGAGTCATGTAGACCCCTCATGGAGATAAAGGCTCATCTTCATAAAAATGTGCTTAGTGTGTGCAACAGACTGACAGAGCTGCAGTAGACCATGGTCTGTAACATGTGCAGTATTGTCCATTATCTTTATTCTCAGCTATAATTAAAAAGGTAGCTGGACCTCACCCGCTCACTGTTTTTGTACTTCTCCCATTTTTTGACCATCTTCAACCATTTCTGTACGCGTTCAATCTCCAGCTGCTTTTTCTACGAGGGTAAGAATGCAGGATGTAAATAAGCAACAGTAGCAATACACCAAAGCTACAAGAAGCTACATAAACACAATTTATAAGTATCTAATTACAGCTGTGATATCTTGCATGCGCTATGAAATAAATTGTGCGTGCTAAAGTGGGCATGCTGCAGATGACTCCCAAGAAATAACTGCATGAAAGATGTTAAGTGCAAAGTAGGGGGTAGAAACAATATGGAAATTGAGGTTTATGTATGTTCTATTTGTTTTTTCCTAGCCACAGCCAGCTCAAATCGCTAAGAATATCTAGGAACAGTAAAACTGAAACTAACTAACTGAAACATGAAACTAAAACATGACATAACTGCAGGTCCAGTTTAATGATGATTAAATGAGGTGTCAAAAAATACAAAAGGTGCTTATGAATGCCCACTTTTTCACTGGCACTATATAAAAGTTGTTGTGATTAGAATTAAATATATGGTGAATATCTAGCATGAAACCAACTTTGCTGCAGAAATATTTCATTATCTTATTGAGAATCTTATATGCACACTCTTAATAAGCTTTCTCATTGTTAAAACTTAGTGAATAGGGTAATATTTTTTTCTGCCATTATAATACCTGCCTTTCGGTTGTACTAATTTGCACATGTTCCTCAGGGGACTTTCATTCAGACTTAATAAATCATATTGCATGTGCTAAATTAATATATTTACATTGGCTATGACCCCCAAAGTGCATATTAATTAAAGCAAACATGCAAAATGGACAACATGCTGTATGCTACTTTTTAGTGGGTGTTATCACACACAAACCTTTTGTAAATCAGATGGTAAATGTACTACTCCAAAATTATACACCAGCAGGGATATTTTTAGCTTAATAGGAATGATTGTTTTTATTAATTATTGCAATATGGTTATTATTTTTCTGTAAATCACTCATTCAACAAATATTTAGTTTTACTTCATGCTTCATCTTCCTCCATGATTTATACCTATTTTAAACCTTCAAAACATTGGGTCTTAGTTTAACAACAATCACAGATCAGGGAAGTAACATCAGCTCCCAGCATGCATGGAATGTATCACATGGTAGCATAACTCCAGACCAAGCAGCTGTTTCTGCCATCATACTGACACACACACACACACACACACACACACGTCTAAAGATGTCACGGACCGCCTGGCCTCGGCTGCACACGTGGGGTTATTATGATTCATGATGGTTCTGAGCTGTTGTGCAGTACATAATTACATTTGGAAAACAGGTTTTCATCAGAGCTGTTTTAATTTGCCTCTTTCTTACCTTCTCTTCAAGAAGAGTTGGAGTGGGAAGCTCTTCCTCACTGAAAGAAAAAAAAAATCAAAATAACGACTAAAGTAACGCACATTAATGTGTTGCACCATAATGATATCAAGTTCTACTTATTTATCTGTCTATACAAAATTCAATTTGAAGTATGTTCAATTTAGAGTAATGGTTATTATGTATATATCTTATATATACATAATAATAATTACATCTTATACCACAGCACTGTTGAGTTCTTAAAGCTGATGGATCAGAAGCTGTTGATTAATTTTCTATAACATTAGCTCTGACAGTATTGCAGCACTAATTCATATCACACATTTATAATTATGCACTCGTTTTAATATGTTATCATTTCTATAATAACAGCTCATTCGCAGGGACTTGCACGGCAAACACCACATAAACTTAGCCTAATAATAAACACATTTTTTTAAATGTGTTGTTTCCTGTATTTATCAAAGAATAGTTTTAATTGTTGATAAAGTGAAGCCTTCTATTAGAAGGCAATTATTGAGTAACAGTGTAATAGTCAGTAAGCGTTCCACCACAGGTAAGTCTTCAGAGAATTTTGCACTTTCCAGTTTCTCAGTAACATGATAAGCTGCAATTGTAATCATTGGTAAATGTCCGTGGTATAAGAGGAATAAAAGCTTTCAGACCATGCTGTTACTGGAAAATAATCAATCAATTTGGGTGGTAATAGTAATTCCGCTTTGTGTCAGAACACATCACAGCACCCCGTCATTGATTATTTTCATATTCCAACATGCTCGTAAGTGTTTTAATCCTTACATATCATTTTACTCATATTTCTAATAAAAATTGTTACAGGAAATTTAGGATATTTAGGGAAAAATATAGTTTAATGCCCAAGACTGTCATTCACAATAATGGTCTGTATTAATTCATTAATTAATATCAAAATTTTAAAAAATTCATTTAAGCTGAGTTAAGCTGTGACCTTTTCATCTATTTTTTTTGTTATTAATTATTATTATTTAACGTTTTTCTTTATTTATTTTTGTTAAAATGCAACACAAAGCACAAAAAATAACATTTAAGATGGTCTAGATTAGACAGAACACTGTGCTGTGAGAAATTTTATGGGTCACCTGAGAGCCGTTTCAATAAAAATGTGTTTTAGTGATGACTAGGTGACTTACTGCAGGAAGCCAAATCGATCCGTGACCTTGTAAATGCTGTAGTCGGCATCCTCCCAAGGGTCGATCTCAACACCCTCCTCCCTGCCCTGAAACACACATGTTCAACTCATAATGGTGTCAAAGGCCAAGAAACACTGGAATGCTGATAGTGTTAGTTATACTGTATCATGTAATACCACAGCCAACTAAAACACTATAAAAATTCATACTATACCATATCACACCATAGCAACAATATGTCATGTAAGCCTGTGGGTGTGTGAGGGACTAGAAATAAAGATACACTTTTTAATCTGAGCATTTAGTCTCAGTACAGGGCACCTGCTTAATGTAGAAGCTATTCATCAGGTGATAACTGAACCTGTCACGAGCTGCCTCAGGTGAGTTAGAACAGGACAAACACATGCAAGGGATTGACACGGCATTGGCATTGCCCTGTAGTGTTTATATGTATTCCTGGATTAATACTGTGAGAGACAAAGATGTGGTAATTTGTCTTATCAAAGCAAACAGTGAGGTTCTGAAAGTAAACACAGAGAATTCAGTGGGTTATAAGATTGTTAAACAATGGCATAATCACTCTAGTAGAAGCCATAAGTCAGTCTGATTTCAGCTTTTTTTATTTTTCTCCCTAATTTAGTCTTTGCCAATTGCCACCTACCAGCTAGCTCTCCACATCATATGACAGCTATCAACTGGGGAAGGAGAAGGCTATCACATGCTACCTCTGTTACCTTTTCAAATTGCTGCTCAAGCTGTGTCACAGGGTGGCATAACACATACTCGGAGGAAAGCACTATCTACTATCACTATCTATCCTGTTCTGCATGCATGAGCTCACAGATGCCCATGTCCATGCCCATAGCTAGTGTCGTGGTGATTGATAGGGTTGAGAAAGAGAGTATGTCATCTCTCCAACCTGAGAGCATGGCCAGTTTTGCTCTCTCGGACTTCCGGCAATGGATGGCTGTGGGATCGGTGGGATTTGCACTTGCAGTCCCAGGACAACAGAGCAAACTGTTTTCTATTGTCCCACTTGGAAACCTTTAGCTTTATGTTTGTATAAAAATAGCATTTAATTGTTGAAGTTTCATTTCATTATCCACAATCCCATCCTAAAACCCACCAAATTAAAGGCTGGTAACTGTAACCATGGAAATATTTGGCATGTGAACCACACAATGTCTTGCATCGTGGGATTGGGCCACGACTTTTGCTGAAAAGATCACTTTGGGAACATGGCACATAATATCTCTGATATCAGCTAGGAATACTATGAGGTATAATTTTCTAGGCGATGTCTAACAGTGTTGGAAAAAAGCAGCTAAAAATGGAAGGAAAGCAATTCAATAGCATCATTCACAGTCTTGTACCCTTGCCTTTTCAAATCGCTTTTTGGTTTGAAATCATTTTCATGAGTCATCTCTCAGCAGTTTGGTTTGGTTTGATGCTTTAAACTCTTTACCGAAGAATTTGCTGGAAAGTCTATGAAGAAAACGAATGGGAAATTCACTTCTGGAACGAAGGCCACTGAAAAAGTAAGTGGTCACTGCTGTGTCCTAACCAGCACACATGGTGAGACACATCCTAATGTTTGGGCAGCATTGACTCGAGTGCAGCATGACAAGCTGTTAAACATGAAGCGTCAAAGCACAATAATGGTAAAATAATAATGATTATTTTCCTTAATGCTGAGATAATTATTAATCGAAATTATTCAGGACGACAGAACCATAGGATGTCCAAAATCGCTTCAAAAGTTATCCTTCATCTCATCCAATATGTTCAACAACATTGAGCTTTAAATGCTTTTTTAGTCAGTGTGGATCAATTTCAGTGGCTGATGGGGACAGAAATGGATGTCTGCCCCTCTGCTGAGGATAGGAACAGGAAGACCATCAGACAGAACTATAGCCCAGAGACCAGACAGTTCCCAATTTCCAATTACACAAATAAAAGCAGTGATACTGCCAAAGCCACAATCATGTCATGGTCAAATCGATCACATAGACTGCTCTGTGCACATTGGTGGACTTTTTCCTACTGCCTATTCACCGGCCTAAATCCTTTACAAAGGGCTAACCTGTAGAGAAACGGAGTGTGATACACATAGACTAATACAACAAACCCAATCGCAAAACTTACCAAACTTTATATGCACTAACAAATATTAAAAATATTAGCTAAGAACTGAGGATGACTTAAAGAGATGTTAAACAGGATTAAACGGCAATCAGCTGTAAACTTAGCCAGCCACTAGTTTTATACCAGTCTGCCTCAACTCCTCATAAAGCACACATACTGTATTATCACAGCTTTCTCATGTAAAAACTAAATCCTTGCTCTCTTGCTATCAGTATCAGGTATCAGTGATTCTTACATCCAACTGCTATACAACATGCTGCCAACATGATTTGATCAGGTATATTGAAAGCCCTTTAATACAATCAAACACTGCACACTCGACATGACGCACTACGCTATCATGAGCTAATGAAATGAAATGAATACTGTAGACATTTCTTCCTGTCAGCACCAATATCCTTGAGAGATTTTATAACGGAGTTGAATCAATACTGCAGGATTTGATGACACACTCTATATAATTGAACTAGTAGTTTAGATACTTGCTTAAATTAAAATGAATAAATGCAATGAAAGCATAAGAAACATAATATTTTTTCTTAAATTTGACCGGCCACATATTCCCTTTTTTTCAATGTGGTTCAATATTAGGTTCTCATAAAATGCATAATTCTGTTTAACGGGCCATTAAAAAAATATGACGCACTATACAAAGTATATATCGGTCAAGTCTATTTGTAAGGATGGCAGATTTGAAAGAAGATCAAGTGAAAGTTTCTTTCATTCATTCATTCATTTCATTAACTGCTTCATCCTAGCCAGAGTTGCTGTGTTTTTGGAGCCTAACCCAGGAACACTGGGCATGAGCTACAGTTGAGGTCATAAGTTTAAATACATCTTGCAAAATTTTATTTAGTACTGCCCTTCAGATGCTACATAGGTTATTTACACGTTTCCCAGAAGACAAAATAATTACAATTTACACCGATAATCCTGTTCAAAAGTTAGCACCCCCCTGGCTCTTAATGTTTCGTGTTGCCTTCTTGAGCATCAGTGAATGTTTGGAACTTTTATAATCGTTGTGTACGAGTCCCTCAGTTGTCCTCAGTGTGAAAAGATGGATCTCAAGATCATATAGCCACTGCTGGAAAGGGGTTACAGATGCTGGAAAAGCAAAGAATGTGCAGGACCTGGAGGATTTTTCTGAAGAACAGTGGGCAGTTTAACTGCTTGGGACAAACAAGGGACTCGTGAACAACTATCACAAAACGTAAAAACAGTCATTGATCAACCAGGTAACACACACGGTGTTAAGAATCAAGCGTATGTAAACTTTTTAACTGGTTCATTTGTATGCAAATTCAGATATTATTGTGTCTTGTGGACTATATGTAAACATCTGTTACGTGAAATATCAGGGCAGCACTAAATAAAAACAAAATGCAATTTTTATGATCCCTCTTATTTATTTATTTATTTATTGATTGACTGATTGATTGATTGATTTAAATGATTAACATTTTGCAGATTTTGCTAGGCGTATGTAAACTTATGAACTGTAGGTCGACACCCTAGAAGGGATGACAGTCCATTGCAGAGCACCATGCACACACGTGTTCAGGGACAATTTGACAAAATGTTTCTTGGAAGTGTGTCCAAAACGATCAAGCTGTGCAATTCCATTTGCAATGACACCACTAGAACAAATAATAATTTTTTCGAGGGGATATATCGTATATCTTCTAGAAGATTGCTGAAGCAAACTGAAACCAGGATGTTGTAACAGGAAAACAACACCATGTATCCTAGCACCTTATTACATGAAACAGCTCCATATCAAAAATGAAAGCCTACTTTTAAGGCAAGTACAAACATTTCCAGCAGTACGCACTCCAGCTCTTTTGTGATGATGCTATAACAGGTTTATACGGGCATTTTGTGCTTCAGGAGCAGTGCAACAACACAAAGCAACAGCCAGAGCATGAGTCTAAAGCATCTTTGTATGACGATTTCACTCTCACAAAACTCTCTGTATAAATAAAGGAACAGCAGGTCATCAGCTTTATAGGGCGCACGCACACACACAAACACACACACACACACACACACACACACCACACACACGTCTTTACATTAACTTTATCTTTAGACACCCGTTCTCTCCATGGTTGAAGATTTTTGTTCAAGCGATCAAAAATGAGTATGCTCCTCCTCCTGCAAGTATACATTACATGTAAAAATAAATAAATAAATAAATAAATAATATATATAACATATCTAGTAATATTCGTAATTCATGTGAACATAGAACAACAAATAAACACTTTCTTACCTTATCATATTTACAGATGATCTGTGCACGTTCCTCAGCTATCAGCACCTCTATATCCTTCTTCATGTCAATATCTGAAAACACATACCACATCTATGACTTATAAAGCTTTCATTAAAACATTCAAAAAGCTGGTGAGGACACACACGAAACAGTTTCAGGTATTATGTACACCACCTTCCTGAGATGATGGGGAAAGTGACCGCTTATCCAAATGAAGTGAATTACCTAGAGTACATGGTAAATAGTAAATGCAAAGTGTTTAATCTAAATCCATTTTATATACACTGGGTATAAACATAGCACCGGCTTCATCTCTATGTGTTTAGATTTGAAGTAGGTTCCTTGAGATGAAAGAATGCTTTATTTGAATTAAGAGATTAAGAGTCTGAATTCTTTTTATACGTTATTATATAAGGGAAATAATGATTAAAATAAGTTTCATAGTCTATTTAAGTGTTTCAGTTTAAGCTTAATATAATACAAGAAGTTTATTATTGGGTAGGCAGTAGGGCTGTGACATATCGTATCGTCCATGATATACTGGGACAATTCTTCCTTGATAAGAATTTGTCATCCCACGATATTGAAGATATAGTTGCTGACGCAGAATGAGAACAAGCAAGACGGGACCCTAGACGAGGAAGAAGAATTAATCCCTAAATACATGAGCTTCCTCCATAATATGCATGAAAGTGGTTCACTTTTATACATTTCCATTTGTTTTTCCTGGGGTTAGATTATCAATCCAGCGAATATTGGTGTTTGCATTTTCACTGGAATTTTAATATGTGAATCAAATTCATATTCAATCTTTTAGCCTACTTAATTGGTATAGTTTAGTATTTGATGATGGTCAGGATTCAGTTTGAAGTTTTCTGGATCAATGTCTGTATGGTGATGTGACTCGTGGCCAATGTTGAACGTTACTATTTTCATATCATTTTTATCGTTACTGCAAAAAATACCATGAAATATTGTGATATAGTTTTATGTCTATACCGCCCATGCCTAGTAGGAAATCCTTTTGTATTCCAGTATTCTTCACATACTCTTCACGCAATGATACACCCAACACGGGCAAAATTTTGTACTGACTGAAGAAATATTTTACAATTTTGAAATGATGGCATTTCAAATCACTGTGAAATTTTATAGCATCATTATCATTACATTATACCATGCTATGATTTACATATATTTTCATCCTGTTCAGTAGAATCCAGAGACTTTCCAGGGAACACTGGGCACAAGGTGGGAATACAGCATACAAACACACACACAGACACACACAAAACTCACAATTTAGCATAGCCAGTTCTAATGCCATGTATTTTGAAGGTGGGAGGAAACCAGAGAACACAAGGAGAATATTACGCTACACCGAGACTGTAATCCGAGCTCAGCATCGAACCGGGAACTCTGCAGTCATGAGATGCCGCAGTACTCGATGTACCACAAGTGACACTATTCTATAATTTACATTCCAATCAAATTATAGTATTGGAGCTCAGTTTCACTTGCATTCACACCACACTTCTGTGCATGACTCAAATTCAACAGTATGAAAAATTCCTATCGATAGTCCGTTTCTGTAAGTTTCACCTGTTAGTAGTTACTGAATAATATGTATGATTATATTAAGATTATTAAACGAACAATAAGCTATGGTTAAACGCCATCTAACACATCAGGGTTGTTTTTCGTTGGGAAAACTGATTTTAATGGACTTTTAAAAGAGGAGTCACAGCATTTAGTAGTTTATCAGAAAACGTAAATAAATTTACTCCGATTTGCATATTTTTGAAAACAGACCTGCCCATTTTTAGAAATCAAGTAGCATATTTAAAAAAGTGCTACACCTGGAAAACAGTTTGTAATGGCATTATCTGCAGTCTAGCATGATGGTAGCTGTACAATTTGCTGGTAAAAAGTTACTATTTGTAGAGAACTTACATACATATCCATTGAACCATGGAGAGTTAATCTGTGTTCTAGTGGACATTAACTGACCAAAACGTTACTAATGTTATGAGGTCTGTTTTAGAAATTTGAAGGCTGCCTCTTTTCAGCCTGAGAAATATTAGCCTCATGGGAACGTCAGGCCGTGGAGCTAACAAGAGCTCATGCCAAGCTTCAGCTCTGAGTGTGCTGACTCCGTCCCCTTTCCTCTGGGCCACAGACATCTGCAGCACATACACAAACACAGAAATAGAATCCAGCACCCACACTGGGCATGACACACTGCTACGTTAAGCAATCATGGCAAAACTGAGCCCTGTCTGTCTTCTGCACAGATAGACACAGATAAATCATCACTGGAATCTTCCTAGCGTATCTTGCATCTCAACTGGCATACTTATACTATGTGCTAAAAGTATGCACTCTTTTTGTAAAGAAAAAGTACATACTTTTGAGTGTGTATTAAAAGAGTATGGAAGTACTTGGACATACTAACACGTCATGTATTGGAAGAGAATGTTGTTGCCCGCAAGACAACACTGTCACCATAAACAAACTCCACACTGCATTTCAGCTTTTCTTCATTCATTATTCCTTATATAATTTATGCTATACAATTTAATTTATCATTCCCTTGATTTAGATTTCATTTACACTTCTCTAAAATGCATCCTTGATTTTGGTGGGAAAAAAAAACACGTAAAAAAAAAACTTTGTTCCCCTCGCACAAGGAGTTGTGAGCAAGATTAGCTGCAAAAGTGTCCACGGATCCACACTTCGAAGATCTACTGGTAATAGCAGACCATCAGGGTACCTTTGGGATACTCAATTCAACATACTACAATTTGGGACACAAATCTCTTCTCGGATACTATTTAGTACGGATAGTATGCCAATTGGGACACAGGGATTCTGAATGTTACAAAGTATTGACACTGGAGACTCCTTCCATAAATATTAAATAAGCTTAAATCACCATATCAATCATGAGTGAATGAGTTGTTATAACATATTACAACAAGCTCAGTATTATAAACCTGTAATCTGAATTACAGCAAATCAGAGCTGCTGATATACAACGTTAATAAATACCTTCTGACAAATTAGAACAGAGAATTTAACAGGACTGTGTTATAAAGACAAATATAAGATACAGTGGATACGTGAAATGTGCTGTGAAAAAATATTTATCCTGATTCACTTTTAAAAAAATTTTCACAAATGATCCTGATTTCATACTAAACAGTTTTAGATCTTCAAATGAAATACAACATAGAAAAACGGCACAGTGTGTTTACTTAGGTTGCCTTTGTTTTTTCTTTCTTTACTTTTATTGAAGCAAAAAAGGTTATCCAACACCTATCACCAATGGTTGATCACCAGTGGTTTGGCTTAGGGAGTGCAGGTGGAAACTGTCTCATTTAAACCTTTCATATCTAGTGTCTGGTGTTCCCTTTGCTATTGAGGTGTGTGGTGTCATCATGCCAAGATCTAAAGAGTTCTGTAAGGCCTTCAGAAAAAAGGTTTTAGATGCGTATGAGTTTGGCAAGGGATTTAAAAATGTCTCCAAATTATTTGAAATACATCATTCCACTGTAAGGAAAATAATTTGTGTGCAGATTTCTAACAATTTGTCCAGGACTGGCCATCCCAGCAAATTCAGCCCAAGGGCAGACTGTCTGTTGCAAAAAAAGTCTCCTAGAACCCCAAGATTTCATCACAGGATCTGAAAGTAAGCATTGCAACTGTTGGTATCAAAGGACATGCTTCTGCAATCATAAAGACTGCACAAATTTGACCTGCATGTGAGGCATGCTACTGTAGGAAAATGCCTTTGCAAGACTAGTTTCCCAATGAGCATATAGGCAAAGACCAGGCCTTTTGGAATAATGTGCTCTGGACAGACGAATCAAAGATAGAGTTGTTTGGCCACAGTAACAGTAGACATGTTTGATGCAGACCAAAGACAGCTTTTCAGGAAAAGCACCTCATACCAACTGTGAAGAACAGTGGTGGAAATGTTATGGTTTGGGGTTGCTTCACTGCCTCATGGACTGGACAGCTTGCATACATTGATTCATCTATGTATTCTACATCATATCAAAGAGTGCTTGGAGATGATCTGAGGCCATCTGCCCGAAAGTTGAAGTTATAAATGAAGGATAATGATCCTAAACACACTAGCAAATCCAACAAGGAATGGATCAAAAAGAAGAAATGGAGGGTTATGGCACGGCCTAATCAAATCCCATTGAAATGTTCTGATTTGAAACGGGCAGTATTTGCAAGAAACTTCTCAAACATCTTGCAACTGAAAGAATATTGCATGGAAGAGTAGACAAAAATTCCAGCAGGCCTAGTGGACAATTATGCAAAATGCCTACAAGTTATTTCTGCTAAAGGGGGCAATACTAGCTTCTGAGGTCAAGGGTGTACTTTTTCCACAGAAGAATATCTGAATAAATGTTTGAAAAAGCTAATTTTCCTTGTGGTTTTGTTCAAGTATATCAACTTTATTAATAGGCCCTGTTTTAAAGATAACAACTCCATGGAAAGTCAACAATTTCCATGGGTGTAGACTGTATATAGTACCACTTGCACAGTTGACAGTTGTTTCTGTCATGTGTGCTTACAAGCAGTTCTTACCATGTCAGTTGTTGCAGCACAGACCCTGTTCACAGACCCCCACACACAAATGCATGCTGCTGTTGTTTTACCAAAGCAACTGTTTCAGAATTCCCCGTAACTTTAATTTCTTTCCCCTTTCACTAAGAGCTTTCTCCAATTTTCACTGCTCGTAGAAAGCTTGTGTTTCTGTGAATAAGCAGTTCACCAATGTGCCAGGCAGCCAAAGTGTAAGGGTTCAGTGCACAAAGTATATTCATCCTCACAGACCAATATTTTGTAATGAAATTCAATTGAGAATCTGTGGCAAGACTTGATAATTGCTGTTCACTAATGGACTCTGACAGATCCTGAGCAATTTTGCCAAAAATATTAGAATCCAGATGTGCAAAGCTGACATGTAGTAGAAGACTTGGAGCTTCAATTGGTGGTTGGAGCCAAAGGTGGATCTACCAAATATTGACCCAGGTTGAAAATTTATGAAGCCAACAATTTTCTGTTTTTTTTAAGTATTTTGCACCTTCAAATATTGACATATTGTGAAAATCAAATGGTAAATATACCAATTAAGTCCATTTCAATTCCAGGTCCACAACAAAATGTGGAAAAGTTAAATGAAGTTAAATATTAAGGCACTGTATACTGTAAATATCGAGCACACAGCCAAGTCAGTCTAAGACTTCTTTGTCCAAAGCCACACACTTAACTGCACAATTGCATACTTGTTCCTTCAACATTGAACAGATGGGGGGATAAAAAAGGCCAAGGGTTCACATGAAACAGTCTGGTGCCTTTTACGAGTGCTGTAAATGACACCATGTACAAAGCCCTCTCCTTTGTATCCTTCCATCCTCACTGGATCTGGTCCCACTGGCACAGCCAGTTACGTCCCTGTTTCAACAGGAGTGTGTAAATGTGAGCATGCTATGAATGAATCAGATGGGCTCATTCATAGATTTTGTTCATCTAAGCATTCATCTTCATTAACCGTTTTAGCTTGGTCAGGTCATGGTGGATCCAAAACAAATACTGGGAACACTGGGTGTGAGGTGAAAATACATCCTAGATACATCCAGGCCACCATGCACACACACGTTCACACCTAGGGGCAATTTAGCATAGCCAATACACCTATTGCCATGTTTTTGAGAGGTGAGAGGAAACTGGAGAACTAGGAAGAAACCCATGTAGAGAGAACATGCAAACAACTTCAAGCAGACAGTAACCCAAGCTCAGGATCAAATCAGGAACCATGGAGCTGTCAAATGACAACCCTACCTGCTGCACCACCAAATTTGAACCATTTGTTCAAAATAACATAACGTCTGGAATGTTTTTGACACTTCTACAGCAATAGCAATATATTTAACAATATAACAACAATAGAGTTATAAGATTAGGACTGGTTGAGGCATCATCTTAGGATATAGGATTTCATTCTTTTATATTTCAGGATTCATTTTCCTCATTCATGTTCTACCTAAAATTAAGCAAGCTCAAATGGTTACAGATTTTTTGAACAGCCTCTTTAATTTATACCTTCCCTATGCTAAAGCTTCTAAATCTGTGCTGAGGATAAAAGACTTTAATCTGGCACTACATTGGAAAAAACATTCACCATCTGGGTTAAACTACTTTATAAGAAGCATTGGACTAGAAGTCTAAAGGATGTCATTCCAAATCTGGCAAGGAGGATTACAGTATACTGGAAGACATTCAAGAAAGCTTTAATTCCAATCATATCAATATCACAAATGCCTGGAGATGGTATAATTTCAGAATCAGTCTGACGGAATACTGAAAATAAGGCTTGAGTGAAAGCATGCTGCCTTGTTACATTTCTGTGGTTATTGGATTCACTAGAAAAATGACTGATTTACATTTGAAATTACTCTCTTTCTAAGAATTAGAAAGCTGACTGTAGTTCAGTGATGTGAGAATAAGTTTAAAATAAGCGTTCCTAACTTGAGGTTTTAACCACTGAATGGTTCTTTAGATTTTAGGAGCAACTGTTACTAAACTCTGAAAAGGTGGAAAAGCTTTCAGACTCAGCAAATCAAGGCTAGGATTTAATTTTGTAGCACTGTTGAAGAAAGAGAAGTTTAGCCTCCAGCAACCACATAAGCTAGTCACCTAACCGTAAATGTTTATCCTCCAAGCTAGCTAGGAAAAATTGGGGGGGGAATGTGATATGATCCGTCTGTATAACCAAGTAGTTTGTAACTGAGTAATTAGCTGGAGCAGTGGTCAATCTTTTTGGTGGCAAGAGAGTATTGAAATGTTAGTTAAATATTAAAATGTTTACAGTTTCATCTACAGAAAATACTATTGTTGATATTCAGATCACACCACAATTACATCTACACCTCATGCATGTGCATTTCAGAGTCAGTTAGGAACAATGCCTTCTTGGCCAGTCCACTCACCAATCCTGAAAAAAAAATCCTACAAGCAGCCAGTGGAGTTGTGGCTGTATCACTGTAGTAATGTGTCTTGCATTCATAACCGCAATCCTTCAGGTTCAAAACCCTTCTCAATAAACACAAATTAAATATGACTGAATGTTGGAAATCTACAGCTTCTGGTATGTCTGGTCTTCTTCTGTATTTTGCAACATCTCAGACATGGCATGTTGGTATAGGGTTTAGTAGCAGTGGTAGCTCAGTGGTTAAGATACTGGATTCCTGATTAGAAGGTTGTGAGTTCAAATCCCAGCACCACCAATCTGCCACTGTTGGGCCCTTGAACAAGGCTTAACCTTCATAAAACGAGATAAAATGTAAGTCACTCTGGATAAGCATGTCTGCAAAATGCCATAAAAAAAGCTCTAAATGTAGGGTATTTGAGTGAGTTTCCCAGCATGATGGATGTTTCTGGAAAGCCAATAAATGACCTGATAATCCTGGACCTGATGTCCTTCAGTCATCATTAAATAGGTAAGGTTTTGGTGCAGTTAGGCTTGCAATGTAAAACAAAGTTCCTTCTTGCCATTATTGGTGCATTATTAGTAATCAGCATTATTTCTGATTGAATGAGCTGACTTGACATAGGTTCCCCAAAGACGGTAGAGGAGGAGCTTTGTAATGAGCATACTAATGAGCCTATAATGCCTAATGGCATATTGCATTTGAAATCGCATACTGTGACAGTACCTACTGCATTCGATTCAGTGCCTGCTGCTTGGCTGTTGATACAGTACATACTGATCAGTATAAGCAGTAAGCATGAATACAATCTGGACGTACTCGGCGTGGATTCTGACAGGTCTTCCGTGCCAGTCCCGTTGCATTATGGGATAGCACAGTATCCACAGTGTCCAGTTGTTCCATATTGCAGAATTGAGGTGGAAGCAGTAGGTCATCCGGGGATTTCTCACCTACTGTTTTATGAATATGGAGAATTCGGACATACGACTCCTTTGGCATACTGCTTTTCGCCTACTGTGTAGTAGGGTAGTAGAGATATTCGGCTGCAGCATGTGTTTATTTAATGCCTAGTGGCATTATCTTAATCTCCGGTGGTGATTAGAAAACGCCATTTTTAAATTTATAATGGAGTAATGATGCAAGCAAATAATGACATTTGGCTTTCCATAAAATCTGTTTCGTTTTGAGTTCACAACCATGTGATTCTGTTCCTGTTCTAGTCCTGTTTCCGTCCCATGTCCTGATCTTGGTTGATTACCCTAATGTGTTCACCTGTTCTGGTTTAAGCCTTTGATTAATCATCTATGTATGCCATCTTGTTATTGTCCCTTGTTGTGAAATCTCATTATGCATTTACTCTCGTTAAGTCCAAGATCCACGTACGGACCTCTGTCAATGATTCTTGGATTTCCCCTAATAAAACATTTTCAGTTGTCATCATTACTCATCATCATGATGTCTAGGGAATGTTTTAGCTGAGACAAGAACAAGCTAAAGAACCTCAAATTCACTTACCGTGTGTTTGTACTCTCATGTAGTAACATACACGTTTTATGCTACGATAAACAGCAATAGTGTTTTACAGATTTTGCTGCAATCAATCAATTAGGTCAGATTTGTCTTGAAATTGTGTACATTTAGAACATGCTTTTTTACAAAGCAATTTCTTGTGAGCAGACTAGCACAAGTCTCTGTTCTATTGGCTTACAAATATTCAGAGATCATCTGTGCCCCATGCTATTTGCATACATCCACCAAAATATCCAGCTTCCCCCTTCCCCCAGGAAAGGTCAGATCTGTGACATGCATCACTAGCACTTTGCACTGGAAGCCATTAACAAGGCCAGTGCGGATGTTTTTAAGAACAGACTGAGAACTGTTTGACTGATGGCAGACGACTGAGGCCCTGATACAAAGGGCAAGAGAAGTCTGCACTGAAGACTAGAGGACACTCCGCTGTTGTCTTTGAACCTCAGACGCCCTGCAGTCGCCCATGCTGCAGAAAAAAGAGAACTGTGGTTACATGTGGAAACTATCTGCTTTTCAGAATACAGGTCCCTGGGTTCATCTGTCTTTGAGGCAGCGAAAGCAATGGGAAAGTGGAAACTGAAAAGCTGTGGTTTTGCATCTCCACTGCTCCTCCTATTGCATGCTTCACCATTTGCCTCAGACAAGACAGAGTATGAGAAATAGAGACAGAGAAAACAAAAAAGTGCAAAGTCAGACTTTATAATTGTACTAATGAATGCATACTATGTCAACATATCAGAATTTTTGGTGCCGTTATGCACCATACATTTCATATGAACCTGTCTTGTGTATTCTGAGGTATACACTGCTGGGTAAATTCTACAGTATGGGATACATCTTGATATACTATGGGGCCAATCCTATATACTGCCTGTACACAATGGAATAAATATCTTTATATTCTTAGAGCTTTTTACTAGTGGGTAAATTCTACCTATATACTAGGGGATAAAGCTATATGTTATCGGGTAAATACATGCATGTTAAAATCTACATTTTTATACACTATAAATTTCAAATCTACAGTACACTGAGATCAAAACCCTGCAACAAATCCACCAGTCAGATGACTGTGCTTCATAGTTACATTACATTCATAGTCACATTGCACGTAAGGTAGTTATATTTGATCGTATGTGTTTAATCAAACAATCTCACTTCGTCATAAACAACATACTCAGTTAGACAGTGAACAGTGGTAGTATGAAAACAATAGTGTTTAGAGGCACAAATACTATTAAGAGCAGACAGTTAAAAAAACTGATAGCATTTTGCTGTCCATCAAGCTATCAACAAGACAAAACTTGGTCACACTATTTGGATTGTATGAGCCACTTTTCCTAACTGGAACTGTAAGAAAGGGACTGTGTTGTTAGAAAGGTGGATCTGCCATAGATCTACCCATGCATTAAGTGTCTACTTTTTCCCCCTTTCCTAGGCAGAATACCCAGAGTCAACAAAAATTAATTTCTTTATTTTACTGTTTACGTCAGCGTTACCTTTTATGCTCAACATGACCTCAGTCACCATCAGACGGGGGCGTAGTCGTCAAGTGACAGCGGAAAAAAGTGTGCGACCCAAGTCCTCTAAGGCATGGGAGCATTTTATATTAAATGCCGTGAAGACTGTAACCTTCAAACTTTAAAAAGCGGAGCTTGTGTAGCAGGGAAGCATGACAGTTATGCACAAGAACAAACATGTTTATATCCAAAATGCTTCACTTTGTGCAAGGGGTTAGGAAAACTGGTGAGAACTGCTTAAAAGGTTTAGTTTACTTCAAGTTTATTGTCATTATATGCTGTATTTTCGCACGCTTGCAGTGTAAGTTCTGTCGTTAATTATAATGGGAGCTATTTGTAACAAGCCCACTTTGCTCCTCACATACAATGTAGATAAATGGTGATAAACAGTGGTGGTACAAGTAAGATCTGTAATGTCTAATTAAAAAGCTACGATCAAAGTAAACATAAGTAAAACTATATGGCAGTGAGTAACCGTGAGGTTATTTATTTATTTATTATTAATTTAGGATTATAGTTTAATCATCAGTGCTGTTCCAGTCAACTGGAAATGTTATGAATCAACCTGGAATTGTCTCAACGCACTGTGAAGAGGATGGTTCAATTGGCCAAAAAACCTCCAAGGATCACAGCTGGAGAACTGCAGAAGTTAGTTGCGTCTTGGGGTCAGAAAATCTCCACAACTACAATCCAAAGTCACCTACATCACCACAAGTTGTTTGGAAGGGTTTCAAGAAAAAAGCCTCTACTCTCATCCAAAAACAAACTCAAGCGTCTTCAGTTTGCCAGACTCTACTGGAACTTCAAATGGGATCGGGTTCTATGGTCAGATGAAACCAAAATAGAGTTTTTTGGTAATAAACACCAGAGGTGGTTTTGGCGCACACAAAGAGGTAGCCATATGGGAAAGTACCTCATGCCCATGGTTAAATATGGTGGTGGCTCTTTAATGTTTTGAGGCTGTTTTTCTGCCAGAGGACCTGGACATTTTATTATGTACATGGCATCATGAACTCTATCAAATATCAACAGATATTAAATGAAAACCTGACTGCCTCTGCCAGAAAGGACCATGGTTGGATCTTAATATGGGTCACGGTTGGATCGTCCAGCAGAACAAATGGTCCAAAACGTACAATAAAAATCAACACAAAAATTGTTTACTGACCACAAAATCAAGGTCCTATCATGGCCATCCCAGTCCCCTGACTTGAAACCCATAGAAAACCTGTAGGGTGAACTGAAGAGGAGGAGGGTCCACCAGCTTGGACCTCGAATTTTTGGAGGTTCTGGAGAGATTCTGTATGGAGAAATGGTCTCAGATACCTTGCCATGTATTCTCCAACCTCATCAGGAATTACAGGAGAAGATTCAGAGCTGTTATCTTTGCAAAGGGAGGTAGCACAAAGTATTGACTAAAAGGATGCCAATAATTGTTGCACACCTATATTTAACAAAGAGTTTTTTTTATAAACCTTTGTTTTGTTTGCAATTGTTTGATATCCATGACAGCAGAGTATTTTTGTGATTTTTTTTTAACAAAAGATCAAAAGGTTAAACATTTTTTTAGATAGCCTATAAGAATGCCTTGGACAAAAGAAGAAGGTATAGAAATCATTCTCATGGCTGGATCGGGATGGCTGCGATGCACTTTAACAGGAAACATGGCAAGCACGTCATCATACAGACACACAACACTGTTGCCAAACTTCTTAACAAATGCAAAAAGACTGCAAGTGTTACGGTCCAACTAAGAAGTGAACATCCACGAACATCCATTGACGAAGGCACAAGCAACGTGGTGCTGGCCTATATAGTCCCCTATGCACACACTGCCCTCTTGAGCAGTGTGTGTTCTTGAAAGCCTGCTTGGGTTCCTGGTTAGGGCAGCAGGGTTCTTTGGACATTTTTGAGTGGCTGAGTTTTCACTTCAGAGGTCTGCCTACCTTTTTTCAAGTGGTTCATGTTTATGGAAAAATGGAGGGAAAATGCTGACCTGTGGGCATGTATCTTACAGCATCTACTATAAATAGAGCTGCGCCTGGGGAGCTGAGGCCTAACGGCTGGTGCTCCCTCCCTCCCTCACTAACAGTTGCCTATCAAACTACGTAAATGACTTCCCAGCTAGATGCTGGTTTCTGTCCTGGCCTGAAAATTGCTGACCTATAGCCTGCTGGAATCTAGGAGGTGTATAAGAACCACAAGATTATTTCCATGGCAGAAATAGAATTTTAGCAACGTCTACAAGAGACAAAGACAAATATGTGAATGTGACACATAACAGCAGAGCTGAACAAAATGTAAAGTTATAATAATGTAACCCCTAAATGTCCTAAAGTATTCACCTTAAAGAATCTCCACATGAGTGAAGAAGGAATGTACGGACCTGCTAACAAGTCCAGGGAGTTTAAGGGGTTAAATCTGACTATACTCTATAGAAATCTAATTACATTTACACGCTGAAACCAAATTATTGAGGATTTCTTGCCTTGCCCTGCAAACATCCAATGCTTCTCCAAGCTACGCATTTTAAAATCAGAAATCTTACAGTGCAGCTATCTTTATGCCCCAAAATAGTGTCTACCCAGGAAGCCTCCTTCTGAAAGTATTATATTGTTTGTTTGTTTTTTAATGCCATGCCAGCTTCTATGGGTCTTTCCATGGTGAGAAATGTATAAGGAACTCTATATAAGGTTTTTAAAATCCATTTTTTCTAAAAACTCTTAAATTATGTTAGGTATGACTTTGTTAAAAAAATTCTTCCAGAGTGTTGACTGAATACTGGATTCTGATAATGGATTCTGGCAGAAGGTACATGTTGTACAAGTATTATATTAAATATTGCTATTGTCAGAAAGTGATGGAGATTAAGTCTGGCATATCAAAAAGTGGTAAGGAAATGTCTCCAGTGTCCCCAGCCAACTGTACGTTACAGCTTTTAACTTGGGAGGGAATAATGTGCTCTTGGCACCCTAATATGATTAAAGGTTTATACTAGAAACCATTAGCTTTGCTCAGGATATAGGCTATTGTAATACAAATATGCTGGTAAGTCAATCATTCAAAATGCTGCCAGAAAAGCTGTCATTCACAAACATCCACTAGGAAATTATAGCCACCATGGTCTGCTACAGTAAATGTAAGAATTTAATAAATATCCGTATTGTCGCTTAGAAAATTGATCAAAGAGTGAGAATCGTGACCAACAATCGTGAGCAGCATTGTTCTTTTTCAGTCTTTTTTTGACTTAGTCTTTCTTCTTTTTACAGATATGTCCATTAAACACTATAAAATCTTTATTCAGGTCATGGTGACTTATTTTAATCCATTTGACTAAGTACAATATGTTTTTTCATGTATATAGTTTCAGTCAACAAAAGCAATCATAATTTTCTTAACGAACTGCAAAAGAACTGCAACAGAACAAACTGTAACTAAAAAAATAGTTGGTATTATGACTAAATTTAACATTAGAGGTCAGTATACCCAAACCTTCCAGTGAAACAGTGGGTATACTGCGTAATACAGGCATACGATGGTTAGGAAGTTAGTAGGTTTCCCTTCTGTTTTAAGGGTTTTCAGACAGTCAGAGAAACTCTACATATACCACAAGGACATGTGAAACATGCGATATGTGAAACACGGCATGTGTGAAGTATTTTTCTTCACTTGTGTGGTGTTTATGACATAAAAATTATGAGAAACTACACTTCACGGCCAGTAAAGTCTCTCAGTCGCTACACCAAAGTCTAGATTGCAACCAAACAGTCTGGCTCATCTGTGCTGTGTTCGTACTGTATTCTGAAACATTCGTGTTGGTTTATTTCTCAACCTGCACAAACCCAGCCCAAATAAACAAAATGTCTTGGAGTGATCTGGAAACTGATAAGGTTCTATCACAGGTCATAAGATTATATATTTAATTTTTCAATCTTCTTCATTTACAATAGACAAAAAAAAAACCCTTCATGTTTGGCAGTAATTTCATTCAAGAAAGTCAGATTGACAATTTATTAATTTAGTCTAATTAATGTCATATATTTACCATTATCAGTTCTTCTGACACCACATACTTCCACTTATCAATACTCCCAATTATCATTGCTTGGGACTTCAGACAGTAGTTTCACTTCACCGGTTTTCTTTTGTATATGCATATAATGCATACCTAGCCAAGAGTAGCTTCTAAGAGTTCATAAATTATTTGACAGAGTTTCTTAAAAGCCTCATTCTTGTTCATGGCTTGAGCGTGTTAAATGACAACATGGAAAAGAGCTTGAAGTCAATAGGCTTGCTGTGTTGATGTGTTTGCCTGGCAAGCTTCTCTATAAATCTCCGCTCTCCTGTTGCAGTAATAACAATGAGTTTCTTTAGAAATCATGACATCAACCTGGTTTGCAGAAAATCAGAGCACCAATTGTAATCAAACTCAAACACTCAAGGCAATGTTTTCTCTAGCTACATTACAACACAACACACAGACAACACAAAATGAATGCAATAATGGAAAGAAAACATAGTAAATTGGCCCAAATTACTCTTCTCCGTGGTATAACACCCTGAGGCTCTAGGTACAGCCAGCAGAAAAGGATATGGGCACTGGGCCAGTGAATGGGCTGCCATGACTGGCATTCCTCGCACTGACATCTGGATGGGCAGTCTCTGCCTTGTACCACTGCACACATACACAGCACTTCAGCTAACTGAAGGAGCCTTGTCCTAGCTGAGAGGCTCTCTCATACACACCATACATCACCAGTGAGGACCATGCATCCACAACTTAATGTGTTATTTAATTAAACTTTATTGGGGAGGCCCAGTCATTTGTACTGCTACACAGATATAAAGTTATAATATGTTTTGTGAATACAATGTATGTTTACTGTTTGTGTTGCTTGACATCAGGAATCAAGTTCTACTTCTGTACATTCTGGACCACCATGGTGGATTCCTTCCAAATTCCTATATGCTTGTTACTTAATACTAATAACAAAGTTATCACCTCATGAACATTACGATGACCAATGTCCAAATTGCTTGGGAACATCTTAGACTTGCACTTACGCAGCCTTCTCCTAATTGCAGTATAAAGGCAATTGTGACACGTGATGCGCACCTCACCAGATATGGAGGAACTGTTGCCTATTTAGCAACCTCCCCTGATGTTGCAGGAGTGCAGTGGGGAGTGATCAAGCAACCAATGTGACTGCAGTGCCCCCTAGAAATACCATGGTGAGCTCTTCTGTGGCATGATCAAAGCAAGAATATCAGACGACAAAGTGTGCAGCTACTCAGCATCATGGAGAATGGAGCACGTGTGGGCTTACTGTATTGGAAAGCAGGGCAGAAGAGGCATGGGCCAAATAAATGAACAGTGCAGTGAAGTTCAGTGAAACCACTGTAGCAGACAAACCAAAGGCCTATGCAATACTGGGGAATGTTAGGGAGGGTAACTGACATAAATTAGACAAGACTAACTAATATGGGCAGTGATGGCTCAACGGTTATGGCTCTGGGTTACTGATCAGAAGCCCCAGCACCGCCAAGTTGCCACTGTTGGGCCCTTAAGAAAGGCCCGTGACCCTCTCTGTTACACAGGTGCCATATCATGGCTGACCCTACTCCCTGACCCCAACTTCCTAACCAGCCGGTATATGTGAAGAAAAGAATTTCACTGTGCTGTAATGTATATGTGAAAAAATAAAGACTGCTTCTTCTTCTTCTAACTTGTCTGAGATTCTCATTAGTGCGATCTCTCAAGAACGAGTGGTTGAATGTTTGTAGTTTGTAACCAGCTGATGAACTGATTAGATTTTGGAATCGATCCATACAGGGCAAGGTCACAGCAATGTCAAATATCTATGTAGATTTTCCTCAATAGCTTCCTTCCAGTTTGTCATACAAAGGTGCTATTTAACTCTTCATGTTCAGGAACTCAAGGCCCATTTTCTGGGTATCTACAATTTGTTGCCATCTGTCTATCAGTCCTGCTGAGATTCTTGTTAGTGTGATATCTCAAGAATGAGTGGTTGAATGCTTGTAGGATTTATATGGAATTGTCATTGTAACCAGCTGAACTAATGAGGAATTTCTTCCAAACATGATCGAGGTCACAGTAAGGCCAGATGTCTGAAATAGCTTTTCTTCAATAGCTTCCTTCCTGTTTGAAGTATATTTTAAGGTTATTTCAGGTATACGATCCAGGTATACAAATACAAGAAGGAATAGACTTGATGGTGATGGAGACATCTCTGTCAGTTACGTTGGCATTAAGTTCTATTTGTTACATATATAAGAGTTACTCTAAAGGGCCATAGTAACAACCGATAACATGGTTAAATATGTAATAATCATAGTACAAAGCACCATAATAAAATCATAGTAGCATCATGATGGTGATGAAAAGCATAGTGTCCACAATTCCTTACTGAGGGATGACCTGTTAGGATATGATCTGCTTCTTAGGTTAGGTTTACAGATCCTATTCAAAAACAGGAAATAAATCAGCAAGTAGTTCTACTGAGAAAGGTCTCACAGAGGAAATGCTGATGATACTGAAAATTTGAGGTGGCTCTAAAGGCCATCTGAAACCTCAGTATTTCAGACCAGCAACAGAGCGGCAACAATGTTGAACCTCACTATCCAACAGTATTTCACACATCTGCGCTGATCTCACTAAACAATCCACCAACAATCCACCATCCTAAAAGGCGCCAGCAGTGTTTGTGCTTCTCTAAACTCTTCCACTACACTCCGAGTACAGTGTAAACATCCAGTGTGAGTGTGATTGTCAAAGGTAAATATGATTCAGGGAGAGGAATCACAAAATGATACGTTTCATGAAAGCTCAGAACCTGAAGGACTGAAGGAAAAAAAAAAACAACTCAGAACAGGCTTTATACCTTTAAAGAATTTAATAGCAGACAGTAAGAGATGCTGAGATCCATGTTACAGTACAGCAAGGGCCTTAATGACTCATGTGATACAGGGCTGTGGGTACCACAGAACAAAAGCAGTAACCGAAATCCAATCTTTTTTAGTAAAAGGAAGTGAACTACAAGAAAGATCACTGTCTACAACAACTGTCTAAAGCATTTTAGCAAGGTAAAAAAAGTCTACATACTGTAATCATGCCATAAAATATTGTAAAAATACAAAAGTCAAGGCTGAATTTGAAGATGTATATGTCTCACTGGGTGACACGTGTGCTCAGCACCACTGAGCCTGTGATGCCTGTTTTCAACAAACACATATTAAACTACACATGTTTTCAATAAGGTGGGGCAATGGCTCTAAGGCTCGGATGTAAACATGTGACCCTCAATAGCACATCTGTTGTCAGGGAGGAGAGTTAGGAGAATAGCTAAGGCCTCTGACACAAGGATAATGCACTGGTGGAAACACAGCATCTGCCATCCTGAGTTATATGAGTAGGTGGTGATAACCAGACCATTATCACACACAACAATATCATTTCTCTTATATTGGATTAAAACAAAATTCAAGATAACATACTGCAAGTAAATTACAAACATAAAAGCCTATAGGGAATTAATGGTAGCCAATTAAATCTTAGTGTAAGCTTACGGTCAATACAGGACAATCAACACTTAGGGTTTCATCAGTAATAACAACAACAACAACAACAACAATACATTAAACAATATGCATCCATAAGTATTAAGACTACATTAAGTATACACCCATGTAGACTGTAACCATGTACACAGAATAACCAGATTAACTGGCTCTATATAAAATACCGTTTAAAGAAAACCATAAGCACACCAATGGAGGCAAGAGACGCACACCAAACCAAAAAATAATAATAATAATTGATCCATCCTGTGTCGGAAATTAAGGAAAGCATCCCCAGGGAATGGAGGGAGGGGGATAATTGTAAGGGCCCATGATTAGACAGGGGGTCTTGAGATTAATTTTCATTCATACACGGTGCAAAAAAAAATATTATTAGCATCCCTAAGCATCATGTTCAGTTACCAGAGCAGAGAAAATTAGTTTGGGCCATGAAAACACCAAGTCATCTCACACTCAATATTGTAAACACAGTACAGCCTCCAGTGTACACTTAACATCTACATTCCAACTGAAGAAAAATCCAGGAGTTCAGGCAACATACTTGACTGCCATATTTATGTTCATTTTACACTGCAGGCGTTAATTCATCAGAGTCACAGGGAATACATCAGCAATATTTCAGCATACTATAATAATTCATTCAAGCAAATTTGGATTAGTTAATACAGTTAACTGGATATGTTGCTCGGTAGATTATAGTTTATAGTTATAGTTATATTATGAATCCAGCATATTACGAATCTAATTTTTTTTAAAACCTAACAGCTATTTAGCATAGTTGTTTATTATAGGTATTTATAGCAAACCGGTTGTTTATAGTTTCTTTTTTATGTAAAGGCTGCTGAATCTACAGTCGCTCTGTTACTATAAATTATCAAGTGACTTTGAACCGTCAACACTGCAAACCTAATGCGCATACAAGACTTCAAACACTTATTATGGCTATACGGTTAGAACCGCATATTTCCCTACTAAATAGTATGAGAAAACAGTACGCTACTTACGTAGGCAAAGATCAAAACAATCCAATCAGAAAGCTGTAGGTTTGAATGACTAGTGCCAGAAAAATCCACCTCGAGATATACGAGAGCATAAAGATAAGAGCGAGTGTTCTTTTATAACGTAAACATTCAAATGAAAGATTTCAGCGGATAACAGGCAATAATAATAATAATAATAATAACAATGATAAGGTTGGTTGCACTGGGTTTCGATGACAGCGCGAGGAGAAACAATGCTGAACGCCTAAAGATGCTCCTTAGGACACTGGGTTAAGAAACGTTACCGTTTAAGGGGATACACTCCTGTGCTTCCCGTACAGCAGCTAGAATCCGATCTTTTCATTCTTGAAACGCGGACATTGTCGCCGAGCAGCTCTCCGGTAATACAGGAGTCCAGTGTATTCTCAGCGCGAGCGCTGCTCCACGGCACAGCGCAGCGGCAACTGGCGGCGGCGCGAGGACGCTGCGCTGAGCGGGGAAGACGCTACGGAGCATGCGCGGCGCAACACAACACCACACCACATGGCGCCTTACAACACAGCTTATAAACATTAGTGATGGAAAGTACGGTTTATCAGTTCCTTAATGTCATCAAGCAATGGCGTCATTACGTTACAACTCATTGTCGTGTTATATCAATGAAACCTTCTAATAAAGTCATTTGTGTGAATGCATAGTGAAACATTCAAATTGAGTTATTTGTGTGAATGCATAGTGAAACATTCAAATTGAGTTATTGTGTGAACATGCTGATTATTGTCATTTGTGTGAACATATTGCTGATTATTGCCTTTCATTCACTGACGTTAATGGTGTTTGAGGTCACATTCTCTGATCCTTCATGTCAAATATGACTGACTAATAGTGAGTAGCCTACATCTTGGACAAGTTTCCTACATTAACGTTTTGCACCTACAGAGCACATTACAGACACTGATGCACAAGCACGGACAACAGTGGCAAGGAAAAACATCCTGAGACAACCTGAGGAAAAATCCTTGAAAGGAACTAGACTCCAAAGTGAACCCAACCTCTTCTAGGTGACGCCAGATAATGGGATTATAAATAATTACTCTTCTACAATTGCATACTATAACTTCACACAGTAGTAAGTGTGCATAGAGGATGTTCTTTATGAGTGACATACTCTTTATGATTACAGCAGCAGTTCTTAGGTACAAGTCTACAGTATCCAGGTGAGGTTATTCATTGAAGAAAGGATGATACTTGGGTAGAAACTGGGAAGTGTAGTCTGTGTTGGATCGGCTGTGTTGGGAGTAGGAATCAACTCCATGACTTCAGAACTCTAACCGTCTTTCGGATGAGACGTTAAACCGAGCTCCTGACTCTCTGTGGTTATTAAAAATCCCAGGACACTTATCATAAATGAGTAAGGGTATAACCCTGGTGTCCTGGCGAAATTCTCCCATTGGCCCTTCTCAGTCATGTCCCACCAAATAACCCCCATCTCTGAATTGGCTACATTAATCTCCTCTTCTCTCCACTAATAGCTGGTGTGTGGTGGGTGTTCAGGTGCACTATGGTTGCCGTTGCATCATCCAGGTGAATGCTACACACTAATGGTGGTTGAGGAGATCCCCCCCACTATGTAAAGCGATTTCACTGTCTAGAAAAGTGCTATATAAATGTAACTGTAACTAACTAATCTAAAGGTTAGATTAATGTGTGGGAATGGACACTCAAATTTTTCTGCTTTTCCTGTTGATGGTTGAAGTGGCAACAGGCTGAGAGATCAACCCAGACTTCTTTATCCCCAGCCACAGATATTTGCTCCTTCTGGGGGATCCCAGAAGTTCCTTAGTCAACTTGGGGCTGCCCGTAGTCTCTGCCAGTGAGATGTGCCTGATACAACTCTAGTTTCTGGTTTCAGCCCCCCTAACTCAAAACCAACATTACACTCTTGATGCAAATTTTCTTAAATATTTGTAGAAATCTTAAAGTCAATTATAGGACAATAAAAAGTATTAAGAAACTCCTGTAGAAATGCATTGGAAATGCATTTGGCCAGTGCTTTGCAATGGCCTTCTTAGTCTTTGGACTTGAACCTTATTTAAAACCTGTGGTCTGATTTGAAGAGGGAAGTCACATGCTACATTTAAGAATATAAAGAATCCTAAAAATATTTTAAAGATGACTTATGTAGTTTCCATCCATCCATTTTCCATTCTGCTTTTCCTACACAGGGTTGCTGGCGAGTCTGGAGCCTATCCCAGGGAACTTGGGGCAGAAGGCGGATTACATCCTGGACGGGGTGCCAACCCATCAGAGGGCACAATCGCACACACAATCACACACCCATTCACACACTAAGGACAATTTAGAGATGCCAGTTAGCCTACAATGCATGTCTTTGGACTGAGGGAGGAAACCAGAGTACCTGGAGGAAACCTCTGAGGCATGGGGAGAAATTTAATATTGAAATAGATATCATTAATGTTGGCTTAAAGTTTGAAAGTAAATATAAAGTGGAAATGCAACATATATTTCATGCCCAAGTTGAGGCTTCAGTTACATATTAATATTTATTAGCCTACAATTTGTTTTAACATATTGATTGAATGCAATAGGTTTAGAAGATTTGTCACTCTAAAATCTAGTTGACCAATTGCTGTTTATGGGTTATGACATTTAAGATATTCAACTAATCTAAGAGCTATGGTTGATAGTGTAAAAGTTATATTACTGTAGGAGAAAGCCTGAATACCTTTTTACTGTATCATAAATTTTTAGTAAATATAAATGCTGAATTAATTTCCACCTTGTGTCCGCTTGAGCACAATTTCTGATGAGGGTAACCGAGTGAAGTTCAAGTACTTACCATGTAAGCTGTATCAAGGGCTTGCACTTAATACGAGAAGATATATGTAACCAATGAAGGGAGATAGAGTGTAATGTAATGTAATTTTCTAGTTAAGAAATATAACATTACATTATAACATAGCATAACATAACAACATTATTGGCTTGCTTGAAACAGAGGTATAAATTGGAATTTAACATAAATTCTCTTTAATGGATACATACAGTATATACAACTTAATTTTTTCTTAATTTTTATATATATATATATATATATATATATATATATATATATATATATATATATATATATATATATATATATATAGTATCTCACAAAAGTGAGTACACCCCTCACATTTTTGTAAATATTTGATTATATCTTTTCATGTGACAACACTGAAGAAATGACACTTTGCTACAATGTAAAGTAGTGAGTGTACAGCTTGTGTAACAGTGTAAATTTGCTGTCCCCTCAAAATAACTCAACACACAGCCATTAATGTCTAAACCGCTGGCAACAAAAGTGAGTACACCCCTAAGTGAAAATGTGCAAATTGGGCCCAATTAGCCATTTTCCCTCCCCTGTGTCATGTGACTTGTTAGTGTTACAAGGTCTCAGGTGTGAATGGGGAGCAGGTGTATTAAATTTGGTGTCATCGCTCTCACACTCCCTCATACTGGTCACTGGAAGTTCAACATGGCACCTCATGGCAAAGAACTCTCTGAGGATCTGAAAAAAAGAATTGTTGCTCTACATAAAGATGGCCTAGGCTATAAGAAGATTGCCAAGACCCTGACCCTGAGCTGCAGCACGGTGGCCAAGACCATACAGCGGTTTAACAGGACAGGTTCCACTCAGAACAGGCCTCGCCATGGTTGAACAAAGAAGTTGAGTGCACATGCTCAGCATCATATCCAGAGGTTGCCTTTGGGAAATAGACGTATGAGTGCTGCCAGCATTGTTGCAGAGGTTGAAGGAGTGGGGGGTCAGCCTGTCAGTGCTCAGACCATACGCCACACACTGCATCAAATTGGTCTGCATGGCTGTTGTCCCAGAAGGAAGCCTCTTCTAAAGATGAAGCACAAGAAAGCCCACAAACAGTTTGCTGAAGACAAGCAGACTACGGACATGGATTACTGGAACCATGTCCTGTGGTCTGATGAGACCAAGATAAACTTATTTGGTTCAGATGGTGTCAAGCGTGTGTGGCAACCAGGTGAGGAGTACAAAGACAAGTGTGTCTTGCCTACAGTCAAGCATGGTGGTGGGAGTGTCATGGTCTGGGGCTGCATGAGTGCTGCCAGCACTGGGGAGCTACAGTTCATTGAGGGAACCATGAATGTCAACATGTACTGTGACATACTGAAGCAGAGCATGGCCGCAGGGCAGTATTCCAGCATGATAACGACCTCAAACACACCTCCAAGACGACCACTGCCTTGCTAAAGAATCTGAGGGTGAAGGTGATGGACTGGCCAAGCATGTCTCCAGACCTAAACCCTATTGAGCATCTGTGGGGCATCCTCAAACGGAAGGTGGAGTCGACATCCGTGACATCATCATGGAGGAGTGGAAGAGGACTCCAGTGGCAACCTGTGAAGTTCTGGTGAACTCCATGCCTAAGAGGGTTAAGGCAGTGCTGGAAAATAATGGTGGCCACACAAAATATTGACACTTTGGGCCCAATTTGGACATTTTCACTTAGGGGTGTACTCACTTTTGTTGCCAGTGGTTTAGACATTAATGACTGTGTGTTGAGTTATTTTGAGGGGACAGCAAATTTACACTGTTACACAAGCTGTATACTCACTACTTTACATTGTAGCAAAGTGTCATTTCTTCAGTGTTCTCAAATGAAAATATATAATCAAATATTTACAAAAATGTGAGGGGTGTACTCATTTTTGTGAGATACTGTATGTGTGTGTGTGTGTGTATGTGTGTGTGTGTGTGTGTGTGTGTGAAGATGTTAATATGTATATCCACACCATTAAATAAAACTGAGGAAATGCAAAAAGCAGAAAGAGCTGCATAGAATGTAAGTTAGATATTTATATGATCATGGTTAAATAGCCAAGTTATGTTACAGTTTCATTTTCAATGCTCACATTAAAGTTAAAATTTCAGAAAAATCCAGGGATGCAGCCCTGCGCTCTGTTGATAGTACTGTGATAAATTCAACTATCCAAATTCATTTGCCTTAATGCTTGTTTCTTTTTTCCCCTGCACAAAAGGGTACATTTGCTCGAAATGATCCAGTTTCCATTAAAAACCCATTAATTCCATTCCATTCATAACAAGTTTATGGGACTTTGTTCCATTTTCATACTGCACAGAAACTTCAGTTACAGTTCAGTTCCTTTATAAGTTCACCAGGTTTCCTGCAGTCTACAGTTGTTGCCTAAGGACAGGAATCAGACTGCTTTTAATGAAGTAAATCCTTTCACAAGGACTAGTAGTTAATAGGCGGAAGTTGCATGTTGAGCTCATATATATTTCTATGATTTTTTTAAAGTGATTACAAAATTATACAATAAAGGTGTAACTGAGACTGCCAGTAAAACAGTGCACCATAATTGTTCCCATTAGCTTCACATGTCAAATATGACCTCACAAAAAATTATGAGTGTTGATTCATTCTGTCCGTTGTACTGCACTGTTAAAAAGGGACTTTTACTGTTCTAAATCTTTAAACTATTAAACATCAACACAGGAATGTCTTTAAATTGAAACTTCAAAGTGCTGAAATTTCCAGTATGTAATTCTTATGCAATGGAGAGTATCGCATAAGTACTTTCAATGTGTGTAGGGGAGTGGTAGCTCAGTGATTAAGATGTTGGGGTGCTGTTTTGTAGGTCGTGAGTTCAAACCCCAGCACTACCAAACTGCCAATGTTGGGCCCTTGGGCAAGGCCCTTAACCCCCAACTGCTCAACTGTATAAATGAGATAAATGTAAGTCGCTCTGGATAAGGGCGTCTTCCAAATGCTGTAAATGTACCTATTTATTCCATCTATTTACATGATGTTTACATCAGTTTACCACAAGAGGGAAGCAAATTCAAAGAAAACATTATCATCCTTTGGAAACTCTAGAGGTATCTAGCACTTAACCCTTCAAGATCTGAGACTAGGCATTAGTGAAGCTCCTGTTAAAACTATTCAGTGGGTGTTTTCTCTCTGTTTTCTGTTTATTCTGGCTCTGTCCCTATCAAATCAGTATGAGACATTCCCTCATTCTCTGAAAGGTCACAGTCATTAATTTCTCAGTCATTACAGTATGTATCATACTAACAGGACTAGTGGCAAAGTTCAGAACTATGTAATTGCAGATAAAAAAAGCTCTGCATCATGATTGCTTCACATTTCGTATTATGATAGTTGGTTTGGGACTTCTTTCAAATCCACCCATTGAAACACTGTGGCTTTTAAGTTTTCTTTGCTCGCTGCAGGTGCATGGTGGGTTATGTAAGTCTATTTTTCTGAGGGGATTTGCTGTCTCTGGTTAGAAGCAGAGGCTACGCCTTTCCCTTTGTTCCTTTGCCTGGTCCGGCATAACTTATTGCCTTCCATTATCCAAGATATTTTTTAAAAAATCTACTCTCAGAAAAAAAGAAAAATAACACTTCACCTGACGTGACCTGTCCAAACATGTTCATCATGGAATCATATGAATGGCATAAGAAGTACAACTTGACAGATGCACCAAGAGACATGAACTGGACATGTGGAAATGACTTGTTCATCATTTCTAGAATTTAGGATTATACACAAACAATCAAAATTGTTATTATTACCATATGTAAACACTGTATAATAAAAAACAATAGCTTATCACCTAACTACACACATTATAAATAAGCCTTATAAATTCAACAAAGTTTGGGGAACAAAACCAAGATGTGAACATGATAAATGTAATTGTAAAAAAAAGTTTCAAGCAGCAGCTGAACTCAACAACACAAGCCATAAGTATCCAGATTGTTCAATTTAGCCATCCATATTATAGTTACACAATCTCTAAGCTTGCTAGGTTAGCTTTCACTTACTAGGTTAGCTTTCTCTCACTAGATTAGCTTTTAGTTGCAATGTTGGCTTTGCATGTTTATCTGACTTTATAAATAATAATAAAAAAAACAATAACATTGATTTAAATACAGAATGTACAAGTGGTCAGGGTTCAATCAGCAGCTGAGCTCAACAGCACAAGCAGCAATAATTATGATAGTCTATGTAAACACCACATTATAGTTACACAGTAGTTATTCTTGCTAGGTTGGCTTTCACTCACTAGGTTAGCTTTCACTCAATAAATTACTATTCACACTCTAGGTTAACTTTCACTTGCTAAGTTTCTATTCAGTTGCCACATTTACATGTGCAACATTTAGCAGACACCCTTATCCAGAGCGACTTAAAGAAGTGGTTTGAAGTCCCTATCAATAAACTCAGCTCAGTTCATTTTCATTTTCTAATATTCAGTTGCTAGGTTAGCTTTCACACACTAGGTAACTTTCATTTGCCAGGTTAGTATTTATTCACTAGCTTAGCTTTCACTCATTAGGTTGCCTTTTGCTCACTTGGCTAGCTTTCACTTGCTTATCTGACTTTATAAAGCCAAAAGCTCAATTTCTAGGTGATTTTATGGTCTCGCCAACCAATAAAAATGAGAGAATGCAGACAAGAACTAGACTTCTACATTCAAATTAAGAACAGTCATTTATGAGCAGGCCAGGGGCATGTGCTTAAATATCCATTGATGCCATCTATGGCTATTTAAGAATACAGTTGATTTTTAAAAGCTCTTCTGTGTACAGAATGTGAAATCAATATGAACATTCTGTTCTTTTCCCTAAGCATATTATCATTTCATTATTGATTATACTTCCTAGATATAATAAATATTTGTTCTTTAGCCATATTCAGGGTATGGGCACTGGGACAGAGTAATAAAAGGAAGTTGAATCCTAATAAGAGCTTGTGCTTTTGTTTTTGAAACAATTTCAAAGAAAGAATATGGAAGTTTTCAAGCAGATAACAGGCCAGAAGCCGTGTAACCTGATTCAGTACAGTTAAACAGACCCCTGTGCCTGGCTTTGCATGGCAGCTCTACTGCCCTCACACTGTTACTTAGAGATAATCTTTGTAAAATGGGCAATCCAAGACCTCATGTGCAACTTGAAAATAGATCCCAGCACAGGTGCACAACAGCTTTGAGAAGACAGGGTTTGGTGTTTGATTTGGTACAAAGCAGGCTTCAATTCAAAAGATAAAAGAATAGAGCAGCAGAATAAAGCAAGGATACAGAGGAGAGCAGAATAATTATTGAGTGTAATTTGGTCTTCACATGACACGGCAAGTGGTAAATAAATAAACAAATAAATAAATAATATGGTCTTTTCATACTAAAACCTGACTTAAAACCACAGCTTATTTCTACATCTGCTCTTGCCGTAGTTGCAAAATCTTTTTAGAACATAGAGAATCAAGAGTTAAGTGTATTTGGATTTCAGATTATTGTGAAAATATTTATTCACTTTAAAGTGTTAAATAAAGTTAAATGAGAACATTACAGCTAATTAAGTAACTTATGCTGGACTCAAATTTATAACATGCATTTGATAAATATTTTTGAATTGTTTAGTCCATTAGATGTCGAGAGTCAAGCAAACAAACACCTCTATATCCACCATGTCATTGAATAAAAATGTAGGGTTAGCTACTACAGATTAAACACATTGCTGTAATGACACAAGCTACAAAAAGAAAAGAAGCAGTTAGGTAGGGCATGAAATCTGTAGTGCAATCGTCAGTACCTTTGAAAACAATAAATTCATTTCCAGGGCAGTTGATCAATCAAACCACATACATGAAAAAAGTAAATAAATGTATAACAGGCATTGCCTACTCCTTCTGTTTATATTCTGGTTGGCTTGTAGGGTATAATAGCCTTCTTATAATCTGCATTGTCTCTGATGCCACCCTGTCTGTGGGAAACCTGCTTCATCATTGACTACTGTATTGTCCCCAACCTTAGCTCTAGTTCCACCACCATGAAAAGAAAATCATTTGCACATGAAGAGGCCTACATTGAGAAATATTTATTATTTAGATGCTTAAATGTAACTTTTGTGTAGCCCCAAACAACACTTATTAATAAGGGTGTTGCAAGATTTGTTGTGATATTATGTGCTTAAAAATTAACTTATTTTTTGCTCAACACTAAATGCGTATTTAAACGTGCATTGCATTGTGGGTTCAACCTCACTGTGATCATGTTGATTTTGTATTTTAGTGAGAGGTCTCCAACTGGAGATCACGAGAGCAAGCTTCCTTACACACTCAGGTTTCTTGTTTTCTCATTCTGGTTGTGTGGACAGATTGGGTTCCAGGGCATTTCCTCATTGCTGGCAAACTGAGGAAGGGCCAGTTGGACAGAATAAGGAGCACGGCTGTCATTCCTGACCCCAATTTCCTTTTTCCCCTCTGCCAGCTGGTGCAAAAATAAAGACCACAAACAACAGCGGGTGGCTCAGTTGACTTGACCATGTAGGTGAGCAATGAGAGGTCAGAAAAGACAACTGGGGCAGCAAAATTACAAGGCCATGAAAAAAGAGCATGTCACTGGTAACAAGTTTCCAGTGCCGAGAAGCACTGAAGTGTCTGTTTGTGTGTGTGATAGTAATTATTTTCTGCATTTCAATGTTCTGGAAATCATTTCGCACTTAATTTGCACTGATTATTTGCTCATAAGAACATTTCTCTGTCACTATGCAAGACTAATGAATTGAAACTTGTTTATGGAGTCTCAGTGGAAACAGTCCACTGGCTTTGTTGGATGTTGGCTGAACTAAAAATTGGTTAAATTATAATTTCCTGGAAGTAAAAAAATAAAATAAAACTACTTTTTTTTGGTTTAGTTTTTCCGTTCAACAAATGTTGTTTGGGCAATGTTAGATAACAAAAATAGTTTGTTCTTGAAAATAATAGTTGTTATTGTCAGGTGATGACCTAAGGTGAATTGATGATGAATTACAAATAAGTAAATTCGGTTACAGGAAAGAAGTCTGTACACTAGAACATTTTCCCATTTAAACAGAACTTTTAAATCCCATGTGTTTAGTCGTTTACCTTTGTAGAACTCAGATGAGGAACATTTTCTTTGACTGCCCACCTGCTTTCAGTGTTAAATTAAACAAGTCCTAGGTGGGGACAGTAAGCCAGATGGAAAGCATGAGGAAGGTGGGAACTATGTTTCACACTATTGCCTTCATCATGGGCTTTCACCCAGTGAGTCACTGTGGAGAAGTACTATAGGTGCCTTGCGTTATGTGTACAGCAGCTGTTTCAGATTAACATTGGAAAGAGTAAATTAAAAATGTTTAAAATCTGCCTGAGTGTTGTAGACTTTGTGTCAGTTCATGAGTATCTTGAGACTAAGACTCTTATCCATTAACCACTTCAGTTATGAGAGACATAAATGGATACAATGCTGGATAAGATTAACATCATAAAATCAACTTGGTTTTACAAAAAAATTTGTTGAAACTGTGGTATTTAGGAGCAGTTTCATCTCCTGTGTTCAGAAATGATAATCACTAACCCCATGAATAAATGAGGTTTATTCAAAGGATGATCTTTTGATTCAGGCAACCAGCTTATTATAGTCATTTGGTTATTATTATTATTATTATTATTATTATTATTATTATTATTATTGTTGTTGTTGTTGTTGTTGTTGTTGTTAATAATAATAATAATTATTATAATAATAATTATTATTACTGTTGTTGTTGTCATTATTATTATTATTATTATTATTATTATTATTAATTTGTTTATTTATTTATTTTTGTTCCACAATCTGTCAGTTTTGTGCCAGGTCATAATATAATCTGAGCTAAATTTGACATAGAGCATCAATTTATCCAGTGTATTTATGCACAGTGTTCAGATTTTTCCTACTGTAAAGTAAAAGTGGGCTCAGTTCCAAAGTGTTTCTTAGGTCGTGCGTAAAGCCTATGAGTAACTCCTCTGTGTGTCTGAATAGTGAGGTTCATGAACAACAGAGGATTGTAACAACATGGAGGCTTTCCATGAGCCATGCTTCCTCTCCTCTCTTTCACCCATGACAGAGAACACCAGGTTGTTTCCACAGGCATAGAAACATGACCCTGTTAATAATATTACACTAAATCTACAGTGTATTATAGCAACAACAAATACTGAAAGAGTTTCCCAAACACTTGAACCCCTGTTGAGGCCTCCATGGAGAAAAAGAGGGGGTTCTGTTTAATGACTCTGTAAAGGGTTTCCCCTCAGTGTTCACAGGTGATGGCTGCATTCACAGCACATGTAAATAAACTTCAGTGCCTCGGCTCAGTTCTCTCTTCTGGGATTAGATCTTAGTTACCAGTTGTTGTTAAATAAAAACGTGTTTTTTATGCCTTTAGATGCTGATTGAAAAATTGTTTTCTTTGTTAGTGTTTGTGGTAAAGTGGGTGAAAATAAAAGTTTGACCTTTATTTAAAAATATTTCAGGATACAGAAAACTTGTTCTTTTACAATCTGTTACCCAAGAAGAATTTCGAAAACAAAATTATGCTTTATTAATCATTGTGCTTTAGCCTCCAGACAGTTGTTGTTACTTCTTTACTAGAGATCCTATTTTGATTAATATTACATGCCAGCTGTGCTTCATAATAACAAAGCTTAAATAGAAATACTTTTTTACTCTATTTAACCCTCCAATTATGTTGGTGGAAAAAGTTTATGTTTATTAACATACATTATGTTATGGGTCAAAATGACTTCCACAGTTTAAATACACACAAAAACAGCAAAGAACAGCTTAAACAGTAAACCTTTATTATGGCTTGTCCATATTTCATAAGAAGAAATATTTGCATATAAGTTTATGACCCTACATGAGGAAAGTCAAAAAATTTCAAAGAGAAAAAGAGAGATTAACCAGTATATCAGACATCTCAAATGTGGAAATGGGTCAAATTGACCCATAATGCAATAGGAGGGTTAATTAAGTTTTTTTTATTTTCATTTCATTTAAATGTTTCAGACAACTTTAACCTTTACCTCATAACCTTGACCTCAGTACATTTTCACATAGTGAAAAAGCTTGAAAAAGCTTAGTGGTTAGCATGTTTGCCTCACACCTCCAGGTTCGGGGGTTCAATTCCCACTGTGGACCTGTGTGTGCGGAGTTTGCATGTTCTTACCAGGCTAAATTCTAACAAATAGCTTGTTCTCCAAAAACCATCCATCCATTTTCTATACCTCTTATTCTACACAGGGTCGTGGGGAGCATGGAGCCTATCCCAGGAGACACGGGCACGAGGCGGGGGACACTCTGGACAGGGTGCCAACCCATAACAGGCCCCATCACACACCCATTCATAAAATTTGGACAATTTAGAGATGTCAATCAGCCTACAACGCATGTCTTTGGACCGGAGGAAGAAACCAGAGTAACCCTAAAGCATGGGGAGAACATGCAAACTCCACATACACAGGATGGCGGCTGGAATTGAACCCCAAACCCCGGAGGTGAGGGGCAAACATGCCAACCACTCTCCAAAATACTCTCCAAAAAACCTTGCTGGTTAAATGTTATTATAGGCTATGTAATTACATTAGCACCTGAGCTAACTAACTAATTGCTATCTAAAACTTAGCAAACTTGGCATGCAGTGTTGGAAACCTGCAAATTAGCATGGTCAGTGCTGGCTTTAAATTCATTTCCAAATTGCTTAATTGTGTATACCTTTTATGACTTAAAATTCCTTCAAAAGTCATAACCAGAATAGCGTGTTCAGCACACTGTTACTTTAAATGTGTTTTCAACTCATTTTCTAGTGGGTTACTTTTATTTAATTCCAACAATGTATTTTATTTATTTATTTATTTATTTATTTATTTATTTATTATTATTATTATTATTATTATTATTATTATTATTATTTTACATTTATTCAAGTATGGCAACATGGTACTTTAAAGAACCCTGCTTACTGGTGTTTTTTTTTAAGTATATATTAACCCATGAATAGAGCTGTGGCTTCATGTACCAGTTGGGTATTTGTAATAAGGGAGTGAGGAGGAGAGATTAAGGATGAACTTGGAAAAAGCTACACTACAGGCAACTTAGTGAAAAAAAATGAGTTGAGGAAAAAGAAGCTGCTGAGCCTGAAGATTTAAAGGCTGCAGCAGCCAAAGAATGTGATGATGTTCACACTGTATGAACCTCTGTCTGACCACAGACAGTCAAAGACTGGACAAGAATGAACTTACAAGACATGGCTAAAATAAGCTTTGATTATATTGTTTCCATCTCAGAAATCTCACCACTTTATCATGTAAAGACGTCATTAATATTTAAAGGCAAGGATGATCCCGATATCAGTGAAGACATTGGTGTTACCTCCACATTACACATGCAACTAATAGTGTAAAGACTGTGTTCTTCCTTCCCTTAACCCCTACATTGTCTCTCACACTGTCATCAAGGACCTTCACTATCCGAACCTAGTTTGTGGACAGACCATGTTGGGCCAGCTGGGGGTGAAAGACAAGACATATTGGAACATTCCTCGGTACTCTGCATAAATGAATTTTCCTTGAATAGTGAATGGTTGAAATGTCCTGGTCAGGGCTGTTTAGAGAGACCTAATGAAATCAACACAAGCTTCTGCATGTGTTAATCAGAGTTGGATGTAACGCGTTACTGTATTTTAATGACTTTTTCTGATAATGCAGTAATGTAATGCATTCGATTTTAAATGTAGGTAATTTGATTACAGTTACTGATGCCAATAAAATTATGTTACTTGCATTGCAAATGTATTGTTAAGAAAACAATATTAAGTAAAATGCATTTTTTAAATAAATCATGTTTTGCCCCGAAGATTTTTTCTTTAGCCCCGAATAATTCTCCACTTGGAGCAATTAAAGAAGACTGCCTTTTATATATATAATTCAGTAAATGGAGGTGAGACCAATCAGACAGGGTTTACAGGAAAATATGTGGAAACACCCATGTCTTACTGGCTGACAGTCTCTCAATTCTGCCAAACACTAGCTCATACAGTCACTGTGAGGAAAAATGGATATACACCGATTTTTTTTAACCAGTAAAGGGGCTGAAACTGAAACAGTAATCTGATGCTGCACAGGAAAACAAGTTGTGCAAATGTCTATTTGAGTTCCAGTTTACATGAACATGATATGAGTAGAGCATAAGGAAAGATAATGTACTTTACATGGCAATGTAGCAGCTAAACCCATACAATGAGAGCTTAGTTGTGCCTCCCCTTGGCTAGCGACACTAAACTAGCCTAGTTAGAAAAGTTTTATATTGTATCAGTCTGGTAGTTCTACAAACAGTCACAACACCCGAGGCACGTTTTATGATAAATAAACTTTTTTTCTGATTGTCATACATTGACATGCGCTAAAATTACTGAAAGAACTATGAGTTTCACTTTGTAGTATATTTTTGTAGGTTTGATAGCTTTTGAACGTAATGTGAAAGTAAAGTAATTAGTAATCTGATTACTTTTTACATGCAGTAATCAGTAATGTAATCGAATTACAATTTTAAAGGAGTAATTAGTAATCTGTAGTGGATTACTTTTTTTGAGAAATTTATCCAACACTGTGGTGTTAATCTGTGCACATCAACATATTGTTCTAGAGAATCTAGAATCTCCAAAAGATTTAACCTGTCCAATGCTCTTAATTGGAACTCCAACTCTATAGGGTTAAGAGTGTGTACAGTTGTAAAGGTAACTCTTATGTCCTGATAACACAGGGGACATAACAGTGTGACTAGAGTACTGACCATATATCAGTCCCTCCAGGATGTTGCAATTTTGCGATCGCAGAAATGAATGCAAAATCAAGGAAACTTTGTAATATTCACAGGAATTTGCCATTTTCCAAAATTACAGCAAACTTTCCTTATATTTGGGCCAAGATGTGTCATGTGATGTCATAACAACACTCATTCAGCCAAAGCCCTCTTCGTTTCACATGCCTCGAACATGAGTACAGCTAAAAGGTCATGTTTACCAACAAACATCACTGTGAAAGACCATGCAAAACAATTTCGTGCAATTGCAATTTTGCAAATTCAAGTAGTTTTCCGCGAAAAGCACAAAAAACTCTTCAAATTGCATCGCAAATTTTGAAAAAAAAAAAAAAACGCAGCAAAATCAAGCATTTTTGGATGCAATAATCACAAAAAACACTGCGAAATCTTATATGGACTGATCCTGTCCTGAGAATCTATCACCTAAAATCAAGTCTGCCCTGAAGATCTGCTGCAGGTCCACAGAGACCTGAAGCACCTGACCCACCTCCTTTGAAGGCTATCAGCCAGTCCCTGCAAGAGTGGAGGAGCCCCTGGGCAAAGGTGAAATTCCCTCCATTGGGAATGCCATCTTGATCAGAATGCCACTCCATGGATAGAGCAACCCACTAGGGGCATGTCTCTTCAACTACTGCATTATCCACCCAGCTCTCAGGTGGCAGACTATGGGCCTATAACTAGGACACACAGGGTCCCCAAGTCTGCAAATGTGGACATGTGGTTCTTGGTCACCTGGATAGCGTCAACCTGAGAACAGCAGTGGCTTGGTGGGGCAGAACAACATTAATAATGACAGAGCCTCAAACAAAATTAAGTCAAGAGGTTATCACAGTTGACTTATGCTATAGGCTACTATCTAGTGAAATTTTAGAAAAACCCCATAATAGGCAGTCGACAACATACAGTCATCCAGCATACAGTCTAGAAGCCCATTTTGAGCGATGTACTGTGTTCAATGTAATAGCATTAACCAGGGTTGTCAGGTTTCATGTCTCAAAATCAAAGACCAAAAACAAAAAGACCTGAGACTAGCCCAAAAATATGGGCATTAGGAAAGGGAGTCATGTTTCTTCTCTTTGCATGGGAAAACATGTCTTTCATGCATATTTCTGATATACAGACATTATCTGCTCCATAAGTCCCTTTCCTCTTCCCAGTGTTTGCAATATATCTTATCTTCCAATGGAAACGGTTCAGTACGTTAAAGACACACATTTTGTACCAAATGTATTAGATTTAATCCAGATTGTTTGCTATAAAGCAAAGAGTATTTTTAAACTAGTTCAATCTGGCAACCCTATCTTTAAAACAAACAAATAATAATTCTTAGAGCCGACATGGGGTAGCGCAAATCTTGCTCCTAAAGACCTCTATTGATCATTATTGCAGTTCCCATTTTTGACCACTAGGTGCAATAATGTGTTTATGGAAGTGAGCTTGCTGTCCCATAATTGAGCAACATCTTGAAGGGTGAGGAAATCAATGGAAAATCGACTTAAATATATCAAATAACATTTTTTTTTTTATTGTTGGACAGTCTAAAGAAGTATTTAGTATTTTTGAAGGTTATTTAAAATGTATGGATATTAATTATGCAGATTAATATTTATTGAAGGGCTGATATATATGGTTTGGGTTCTAGCCTAACTGCACCTATGGCAGGGCTGCCACTGCATGAGAACTGGGTTGTGGCATTTGACCTACTCCAAGGAACCAGCAGGAAGAAGCGCTGTAGAATTTCTCCATTGCCGTATTGATCAGAATGCTCCTCCATAGACAGAGCAACCCACTCGAGAATGTCTGATTGGATTATTTTGGGTTTTAGGATTTTAACCTTTCAACCAAATCAAAACAAAAACAAAACAAAACAACAACAACAAAAAAAACTCCCACTGTAATACAAATACAATACAATAAAATACAAGCAGGGTCATTCTGTTGACAACCATAAGAATCCACCTAACTAGGCATTTATAAACAAAGATCACTACTATCACTACATAGTGCATATAGTAATTACTATATGTTTTATCTGTAAATTTGATACTTTTTTGCTCCATTTTGTTCTAAAGGTATGCAAACTTTTGCAAAGTGCAAGCAAAAACTTATCAGAAAAGTATATTTAAAGGTAACCTGTATGAATAAAGGGGGGAAAATCAGATGATGAGAGTATATGCTTTAGCCTTTGAAGTCTTTCTTTGTTTAAATGTGAGTAAACAGTGGTGCAATTTATGTAAAATTGAACTACTGCCCATTTCTCTGGCAGGTCTGGCCAACAAACAACAGCCCTGAGAGCCTTCCTTTCTATTCAGTGGTGGGTAAAAACAAGATTTTTATTTCTAATTGAGACCACATGTGTGTGTAGGGGTAGGGGGTGGGGTGGGATGTTCTGCGGTTTGATACTGACAGTTATTCCTCCACACAATCCTTTATACCAAAGAAATGATGTGAGGACTTTCTCCTCAAACTTTTTTTTGCCATTCCACTGTACCCTATTATAGCTATGCAATAATTCTGAAGCTGAAATAAAAAGTAATAAGCCACAGAACTTCCCACTTTGTTCATCTGTTAATCTTTAAAGAGCCTATTTAATTCTGATAAGGATTTTGAGAACTGACACCAAAAATGTTCCCTGACATTTAGAAAACCCCTAACATAGTTCTGTCCTGGAAAGGAAGGGAGAAGTACCAGTTGCATCTTTTTCTTCCCTTTTTCTACATAGTGCACATGCATACTGTGAAGGAAGGTGACTGGGGGCACGGTGGAAACTTGCCAGAACAGGGAGGTCTGGAAAAGGGGAGAGTAAATGAAGTCAGGCCTTTGACAATTTAACTCTGAAGTCAAGGGCAAAGCTGGGAAGCAGTGATGTCGAGTCTCACAGTTAATCTTTGATGTAGTAACCTCTCAGACACACCTTGTCTGAGTGTTGCCCCGAGCTTTAAAACGAGCCGGTGACCCTCATGATCACTTCTGGCATTAATGCACTGGCTCTATTATACAGATTTTCCTCGGAAATGTAACTTCAACTTTCGCTTTGTAACATGCTGTTTCTCTATGTTAGTGGTTTTACTCTGTTCTGTAGACAAAGTAGTTTTATGATCAAGTCCTTAACGATATTAGTAATGATATTATGATTAGACCTTTAGACAGTTAAACTTTACATATATTACAACTAATCACTACATAGTGTAGAGTAGGAGATTGTACATCTTTTTCACATTATAGGGGAGTTTACAGTGCTGTTTCTGTATTGGACTCAGCAGTAAACAGACTCTTTTAATGATCAGATCAAGGTGTTCTGCCTGTAGCCATTAGGCATGCTCAGGTCAATTAGCGTTAAACAATACTCAGTTAAACGTGAAGTTTGGAAAGGCTTAACACTTTTTATCGTTAATCATCTTCTCCTTATATGTTTATGATATCTTCAGGCAAACTGACACAACCAGTATATTTTAATGTAGTGTTAGGGAAACTGCCTCACTTCACTCAGAAGCCAGCGCTTTGTGGTACTACCCCACTTCTGCAAACTTTATTTCTTACTCTTGTTGTTGTTGTTGCTTGTATTAGTGTAATTGGAATGAGTGAAAGCCAGATATTGTTTCAAAAGTCATTTGAATTCTCTTCCTTTCAATGGTTGACACCAAGCTCTATGCCAAAAAAACAGCTCACCCTGCCCCAGGAAAGCCGAGGACCCTGTCAGCAGATTTGGCCCGAATGGAAATCCTGCTTATCACAGTGGAATTTTATTATTTTGTCACTGTTTGATTTATAGTCACCTGGTGTCTTTCCTTTCCGTGCTCTGTCACGAGATAAAAAGGAGGGGTCAGCCTCCATTCGTGTTTGTCCAGTAATAATATGTCCGGTGATATCTTTTTCATTTTTCACAGGTCACATCTTAGGAGAAGGGAGGATGATTTTAAATGGAATAATATATATTTATCATTAGATCGTCCTATTATTCTTGGCTCTGTGAGAAAAATGTCACAGGTGCGCTCAGGGCTCATTCATTGCACCCACTCTGTGCTGACCATTCGTAGATAGACAGCTATCTGGTGGGTGTCCTACCCTAAATATTATTCATTTGTACCATTAGTCTGTCACGATTTAGACATTTAAACTAACCAGCCACAATCTGTTAAGTTGTTATGCTGGGTATTGTTGAGAGTTTTTGTGATGCAGCGCAATTCTATTAGTTTGTGCCATCTCTCGCTCTCTCTTTCCTCCCTGTGTGTGTGAGAGAGTGTGTGCTTTTCTCTCCCTTGACATCCTAACCCATGTGATATTTGATAATGATGGCTTTATCAGCCTCTTTGGCTGCTGAGATCCAATTGCAGCCCAATCGAGAAAAACAGGATGCACCACATAATGTAAAAGAAGCCACACAGCTTTATAGAGAAAGGTCTATATATAGAAAGTCATTCTTTGTGAGACAGAACAGACTTTTTGAAACCGCCCTAAAAATCCTAGAAATTGGTTCATTCATTTATCTGAATAATTAATGCTGTCTAAGAACTAAAATGCCATCCATTTAGACATCAATTCTATGGTAGTAATTTCCTCCATACATTTGTATCATGAAGCAGACAGAGAGATGCAAGTGCAGGTTTTCTGGTTTTATTAGCAGACAAAAAACAAGTTTAGGCTATACTTGAGGCAGGAAAATGGTAAGGCGTTAGGTAACCAAGAATAATATAGACCAGAATAAATCAAACATGCAAGCAGGCTATGGTCAAAAGACTTGGAATCATCACAGACAATGCTGGAGCAAGACTTTACAAAGTAACAGCGAAGTGATTACAAACAGGTGACTTTGAGCTTGGATAAGTGACTGGAGGTCTTGTGATGAGGTTGTGGGCTAAGGATCATGGGAGTTATAGTCAGGAGCAGCAGGTACAGGTGTGACCACTATTAACCCCTTGAACTCCTAGATGATATTATTTAGTTTAAAGTATATTATTCAGTACTACTATTATTATAAATACAGTGGCCACAATGAAACTAACTGTAGGTATGAGCCTAAGAATTGTACATCTGGACCTGCTGAGGGGTTTCTGAAAGTTTAAGTGGTTAAAGAAGTTTGTGATTAACAGACTCTTTATTGTATTATATGTGTAATTATTTAAATACAGCCTTTAAATACAGCCTAGTCATTAAGTGAAATGCTTAATGTGCATGTTACCCATAAAAAATATAGAGAGCAACATACATTGCGAACCAATGTCTGAGAGCACTAGTGAAAATGCTTCTATTTTGCATTCTTTTCTAATTTAATGCAACAATCTTCATTACAAATTATATTATTGACAATAAATTGAGTGAAAAGTTTAATATTTGAAATATTGACATGAATTTCAGAGTTTCTTAGTATTTGGTTGTCCCCTTTTTGTTTTAATGACAGTGTGCACTCGAGCTGACAAACAAAACCTTGGGATCCAAGGTTTCTGTCAGAGTGTCGTCAGAACACATGCTTCGATAGAAGAGATTAGCCGTGAGGAAAATCTGACCTTTTGTACACTCAAGTTAACATGCTCAATATCACACTTTTTGCTTACATTTAAATGTGGACCTAGAAATAGTGCAGAATCTTGAATGTTAAATATTCCAGATATTGAACATTTATTTCTTTGTTTGAAATATTTTCAGAAATCTAAAACACCTGTTTATTTCCAATTCTATATATATATATATATATATATATATATACATATATATATATATATATATATATATATATATATAAAATCCCAGATATTCAATGTGATCTCAAACTTTTGGACTTCACTGTATATAACATAAGATCTTGTCATTTTCTACAATGTTTCAATTTCTATCATGAAACATTGTAAATTTGTGGCAAGGACTACATTTACTGTATCTTTATGAGTGAATCGCAGGGAACAAAGGAAGCATCTAATTTGACAGTGGTTTGGAGCCTTAAGCAACTGCTGAAATACATAGTATGTTGATGGAAGCCAGATTATATAGGTTTTTGTTTTTTTGGCCCACGTGATAATTCAATGACGTAAATGCAGTGATTGTTTCAGCCTCCGAGGATGATTGATCAATTCCTTTTCACAGTGAAAAAATATTTGCAAAAACACTGATGTTCTGCCATGCAGTTCATCCAAAATTTCTTCCGTGCTGTTAGTGAGAAAAGCAAAGAGATACAATACACTTCTTTAGAGCCAAATGCCTGTGGTTTTTCAATATCAATATGCAGCAGAGGTTTGGAGACTGTAGAGGCCATGGGAGAGGCCACCCAAAGTGTCTGGCAGTGACAGGGCAATGCATTAATGGAGTGCTGACCAGGAGCTGCTAAAACCTTTTTTTGTGAGGTCTGGAAGAAGGCAGGATGACGATGTGCGCACTTCCTCTGCAGCGAGTGGCGAATGTGGCGAGCGTATGGCCGGGTGTCTCTGCACATTTGGCTTTCGACAGCAGCCGATTACACAATGTGGGCCTCAACTACTCTTTAAGAACATATTTGGCTGCCGTTGCCAGGTTGCCGGCAGCGTATCCCTCCGCTGTGGTTTCATGGGTGAAGATGTGCTTGTCAGGGTGGAATGTATGATTCACTTTAATAGTTTTAATTTACTGCTGTCGGGGCTGTCTCATCTGTTGCCAAACAGCCAGAAAACCCAGGTTCTTCTTGCACTGCTCTTAACTCTTAACTTTTATGCACACACACACACACACACACACACACACACACACACACTCACACACATGCACTAAGAAAAGCATTCACTGATTTCCTCTACTTGTGCATGGGGCCAACTGAATTGTTTGAGGGAAAAATAAATAACCAGGATAAGTTGAAGGGGGCCTGAAGTTTGCCTCTGGCAGTCAGTTGGACGCTTGGCCCGCTACACGAGTTGGGGTCATCTGAGGAGATAAAATTATAAAAAAAAGAAAAAGGAAAAAATCTGTAAATATTAGATTCACTTGTACTCTTCATAAAATAGAAAAGAAACACTATACATTGTTTCTGAAGTAAAAGAAAAAATAATAATTAGAGCATCCATCAGAATGTAGTACACAGTATGAATTGATTTTTTTAGATGCGTCTATAGATAGCCATGTTGGATTCTTAGAAGAACAAGTCAATGTTTAAATTTTATTTTAGGGCATATAGCCTCTGCGTTTGACTTTAATAAGCCAAATGAGTGGTGGAGAAGTTTGGGTTTGGTCCAACTACAACATTTGTGTTTCACATTTGCCCCTTTTCCTGTCACTGTGTTCACATCCAGAAGAAAATATCATTGTGTGCAAGATTAACACTATCCCAAGGAAAAGCTTGGTCAATGTAGATACTCTAAGGTTTTCACTTACTAAAAACAGTTTATACCGAAGAGTTACCCTTGCTTCAGTGTATAATTATGCCTGGATACTATAAACTTGTACCTAAGAATGGCCACTGTACTCATAAAGACTGTGATGCTCATAATGAACATCTTTTCAACATGCTTAGTACTGTTTGACTTTAGTATAGTATACAGTAGAAGAGTATATAAAGTCGCACTATCTGGTGTCACCCAGAAGGGGATTGGTTCCCTTTTGATTCTGGTTCCTTTCAGTTAGTTTTCTTCCACATGGCATTCCCTTGGAGTTTTTCCTTGCCACTGTTACAGATCTAAATCTTATTCTACATATGGATTTCTGTAAAGCTGCTTTGTTAAACCATGCTTATTGTTAAAAACGCTCGACAAATAAAATTGAATTGAATGAGTGTCCTTGGTGTTAGGTGTACAGTATAGAGGACCATGAGTCAGACTGTCTGTGAAAGAAAACACCGGGATGTTCCTCAATGTGCTTTATACAGTCCACGTTGAACATTACCCGTTCACTCTAACATTCAATTAAACTGTGTAAAGTTCCTCAACAGCTGTGGATAAAGTTTGAGCACCAAGCCAACAATAAGAGAATCGTCAAATGTGTGTAAATGTTTTGGTGGTCTTCAGAGATTGTTAGGCGGTACTTTTTTGATGAATCAGTGCATTACCAGCTAATTCATGTTTGTTTATTTCAGACTTGTTTAAGTCTCCATTGGGCTGAAGAATTTACAAATGTGTGCATGTATCCTTTACCTCCCTGATCTCACAAGCAATAGAGCAACAAGCCGACATTGTTTAGCTTGGACTGTGTGAAATTAATACTTGGGCGCACTATAATAGTTTTGGTATTTATTCCGGCACTTGGCTGTCTTTTCTGTTTAAATTGAGGACTATGTGTTCCTAGAAGCTGAGGTTGGAGTCATGCCCCTGGGCTGGGGAGGATGATCTATGTTGTTTCAAAGGATGCACACCTCAGAGGAAGACAGGTCCTGTGCATGCGCCCTGCTGCTTTGGTTCTTGGAATTGTGTGTCTGGGGAGGCCATGTTCCTCATTTGCCTTGGGTTGCACATTGCTGCCTTCCTGATTGGTTTCTTCAAATGTCTGGGGGAAAGAAAATCCAAAAGGAACAACAACAGTATGCGCATCTGTATGCTGATGGGGAGAAGTGGATTACCCATCAGAGGACAGCTCAGGTCCATGATATTTTTTACTCTACTCACTCAATTCTTTCGTAATGAATGTTCTTTGCTGGTTATGAGTATGCATCATTAGATTCCCAATAATGAATAATAATATAAAAAGCCAGCCAAATGCAATTCCAATTCCTCAGCTTTTGGTGCAATGGCAAATGCTCAAACCATACTTGATGCTCATCATCATAAATTTATAACCTGAGTTATAGGGTTACAGTCAAAGGAATAAGTGGATGTTTTGAAAAATCTTACTACTTAAATACCATCTCTTGACGCAGTGAAAACCTCTTCTCTTGAGACACAGACACTATGCAGTACTCTGAGCGCTGGCGTACCCAGGCTCTGGTTGGCGTTGGGCCAGCTTGTGCAGCTGTGCTTACTCTCATTGTGAGGGAAGGCCACTCAGACCAGGCGGCAGGGTGTGGACAGTGTGGCCCATCAGCCCTGAGTTCTCTGAGCATCTCTCACATCCTTAAACCAGCTTCTCTTCAAAAACAACCACCGCTGTGGAACTGCCGCTCAGCAAAAAAGATAATAATAAATGTTTTTCCCACTCCGAAAGACGAGCCTAATATTAGGTGATAGGGCTGCAAAATGATCACTGGGGTGCTCAACACCCTGTTTTCCTTACCTTTGTAGCAAGCATATGTGTGCTTTCAAGGCCAGATTCCCTCTCCGTGACCTAGTTCTCAGCTCAGGCGGTTCAGAGAGTCCAAGAGAAAGAAGGGGCCAGGAGGAGTGGTGGCGTGATGAACAGATCTGCTGTTTGCACATGGGCCCATGTGAGTGGAGAAGAGAGATTTGCGAGGGCAGGAAAAGTCCATGCTGACATCTGCATCGAGGGTCATGTGCTTGATGAAAAGGGTCAGCTGGGTTCTCCTCTGGCTAACTATGGAGAGTTTTTCACCTCAAATGACCCTGATAGATGTTTTACAAACCATACAGCGCATATCGCCTCTTGCATCTTCTCAGCCCTGTCTCCGGCCTCTGTCTAGACTGTTTTATTTCATCCCTCAGATGTTTTTCACAGAGCGAGAAATGTCATTCTGGGTCAGGCTGGCCTAAAAGTTTGTCTTTCTTAACCCACCAATCTGTTTTAACTGAGAAGTGTGAGAGAAGACATTTCATCCATTAGCATGGCAAACACAAAAACAAAACAAACTGAAAAAAAGTTTACAATGAATGTGAGGGGATTACTGTGGTGTACTACAACTGCAAATATCAGCCCTCTCCATCACCCGGACGCTTACACACACCGCCAACTTCTACAGCTTGACGATAGGCAACTGCTGAGAGATGGAATTCAGCATAATGTCAAATGCCTTATTTGGAAGCATCAAGTCTCCAGGTCATGGGCAGGGAAAAAAGGAGAAAGAAAGGATGAAAGGAAGAAAATGTTTATTTGCGGTGGATAGATCCCCAGGAGGTAATGTGAGGTAGGGAGGCATTCCAGGAGAATGAGGCAGAGTAGGGTCAACAAAGGATCACGAAGGACATTATCCAAAAGTTTCACACCGCTGCTTGTAATAGAGACACGCTATTTTAGTTAGGCACGGAGCTGAAAAGTAGCGAACGCCTGCAAGAAGAAAGGAGAAGAAAATATTAATCAAAATGACAAATATCCAGCAGGAAGACAAATATTCAGCATGAATTATATGCAAGCAGTAAGGAACATTCAGAAGGCTGCATAACAGTCATATCGGATGATAAAGTAGTAAATTTTTTTGCTATATTTAGTCTGAATCCTTTTACAGGTGTTCCACAGAAAGTTGTTAGGCAGAGTGTCTGCGAAATAGTCTAAAGGTGGTTGGGGTTATCACTGTTATTAAGACCTTTGTTTGCAGAGGTTGGGCAGAGTACTTCAGTTTGAGAGCAAGAAAATATAAAGGTTAATTGGACATGCACATCAGAACGCAAGAGGCCAGGTTAAATAAAGGCTCAGTGGGAGCCTGCAACACTTTAAAATGGTTCAAGATTATGTTTGGAGAGTCTTAAACGTCTGAGAATGTTGTGGTTGGCAGTTTAATGAACACAACATCTTGGTCTACTTCAGGCAGATTGGAGGAAGTGCTGAAAACAAATTTGCAACAGAAGCATTCTCACTGTGCAGAGAGGCAGAAAGAACAAACAATTCAGCCTCGGTTTCTAAGAGTTGTGCAAAACTCATGTGCCACTAGAAGACCTGTGGCAACCGACATTTCTGATGCAATGATACGCATAGCCAATGGTCTGTATTAGGAAATTAAAAAGCTGTTTGTGTTTCATGTGTCATCAGAGCTTGAAACGAGGTTGTCATTAAAGGTTTTAACCTGGCAGTAGACACAGTTTGACAACGCTGCTTGGAATCCAGAGTAATTAAGGTTCATCGAGTCTGAAGGAACTGCGGGGATTCCACTCATTCTGATTGGTTGCTTTAATCATGTGGCACCTCCTACTCCCTTTGAAGTCTAAGTGAATGTGCTTAAATGGCCATTGTTGAAGACATAAGCAGACTTGATTACAACAAACAAATGCGAGGCAGAGCAGGGAACCTCCGCCTTTGAAAAGCAGTGTGGTTCTGGTTAGGCTGTGGTTGTGGCCTCTAGAAAGAAGAATACATGGGGCCAGCACTGCAGAGCACGCACACGTCATTTTAATGAGCCTTCCTTTGGGATGTAATAGACTTCCAAAATCGCTTCCTGCGACGTAGGTAGGCATGTTTGATTCTGCTCGCTCAGGCGTCCATGGTGTTCCCGTGACGGAGATGATCAAGACAGATTAGAGGGGCCTGAAAAATCAGAGCCAGCTGGCAGAGTGAGAGACCCCAAAAAGAGCCCCAACCAGAAATCTGATTTTACTGACCCTGTAGTTCTTTTCCAGTGTAAAGGTGGTAAGCATTTTCTCCATCATCATGGACTGAAGGGGATATTTTCCAAGGGAAAGTGTGCAGCTAAATGGACTTAATCACATTTTTAAACACTTTTACTAGGATTAGAAAAAGAGTCAGAGGATTCTGTAATATTATTCAATGTTTTCTAAAAAGTTTGTAACCTTTCTTATTATTTTACATGGGATGTTAACATTGCATAAATGTAGTCATACAGAATAGCTGTGGTTCCATGACAGTGTTACATTACAATGGATATCTTTTTTTTCTTTTCTTGTAATGATATTATAATATATATAATTTTTATAATGGCTCAACTCATTTACAGTAACTGTGTTGGTGGTACACACATGTAATATAAGTTCTTTTTATCTTGACCTTTCAATCCTGATAGCCTGCCAAAAGGAAATCAAGAAAATGTGTGTTAATATTTTGACTGAAAACATGCTCCTTTATTTCGTTCTATCCCATCAATTATCTTTCTCCACACGCATCAAAAACGTGTCCTTAAATAAACTTGGACACAGGCATGTGGCTCATCAGAGCGTAATTACACATGAACCCTTGCTACACTGCCGATCTGTCATTTCCCATTTCTCTCCCTGTGAGAGGCATAATGTGGAAATGTTGTAGGCCGGATTCTGAAGAAAGGGTGCCATGGATTTATCTCAAACCAAATACAACTGGTCATGCCCTTCTAGTTTGCGGGACATTATTCTTCTCATACAAATGTAGGGAGTCTTTCAAATGTAAAGGTTATAGCATATCACTTAAATAATGTCAATTTTACAGTACTTTATTGACAAATATGTTGCCAGTAAACTACTGTAAAAATTACAAGTTGTAAAACAGCACTTATTATAAAGATTCATGTAATATCATTTGATAACTCACAACAGAATCTTATTGGTGAAAAATCTGTTTCTTTTGTACAATATGTTAAAGCACCAAAATCTACTGAATGTAGCAGATTTTCTCTTTTGCTATTCAGCAATCATTAAAAATAACCCTTAACACAGCACAATAGCATAAAAATGAAAAGAATACTACCTCTACTACTATGTACTACCAATACTGCTACTTCTACTACTATTTTAATACTTGTTATCAGGTTGATATTCTCTTCCTGAGGCACCCAACCGGGCGCTAAAGCAGTACCAATACTGCCACTACTACTACTATTACTACTACTACTACTAGTGCTACTACTACTACTACTACTACTACTAGTGCTACTACTACTACTACTACTACTACTAGTGCTACTACTACTGCTGCTACTACTACTATGTACTACTGCTACTAGTACAACTACTGCTACTACTACAAGTACTACTAGTGCTGCTACTACTACTATTATGTACTACTACTACTACTACTACTACTACTAGTACTACTAGTGCTACTACTACTACTACTATGTACTACTATTACTACTACTACTACTAATAGTAGTAGTAGTACTGCTACTACTACTATGTACTACTACTACTACTACTACTACTAGTACTACTAGTGCTACTACTACTACTACTATGTACTACTGCTACTAGTACTACTACAAGTACACTAGTGCTGCTACTACTACTACTACTACTATTATGTACTACTACTACTACTACTACTAGAACTACTAGTGCTACTACTACTACTACTACTATGTACTACTATTACTACTACTAGTAGTAGTAGTAGTACTACTACTACTACTACTAGAACTACTACTGTTACTACTACTACTGTGTACTACTACTACTACTATTACTACTACTACTAGTGCTACTACTGCTACTGCTACTACTACTACTACTATGTACTACTAGTGCTACTACTACTACTACTACTAATAATAATAATAATAATAATAATAATAATAATATTAACAACAACAACAGCAACCATCATCATAATCATCATATCACTTAAATACTACTACTACTGCTACTACTACTACTACTATGTACTACTACTACTACTACTACTGCTACTACTACTACTAATAATAATAATAATATTAACAACAACAGCAACCATTATCATAATCATTGTCATAATAACAATGAATTAGGTTTAATCCCATGCCCAATGTGACTGCAACTTCACATCAGACAAACAGAGAAAAACACCCAACCCCCCACCCACAGGCAATAAATCAACTTGCGGCAGCAAGTCATAAATAGACCAATTGCAGGGGAAAATCCACAGACCTGCCAACCCTGCTTACTACCTAAAATGTTCTTACCAGCAATCTCAGTTTACAATTCACCTATAGGGAGGATTTTTGGTTGTCCCATATCGCCTGGAGAGACAGATGAATTTGACTTAGAACAGGTGGCTAAAATGTGTCACAGACCACTTCCTGAAGTGGTTTGAGTGATCAGATTTAAATCTCATATGGGCCTTGAATGTATTGGCACTTTCATTTTATGTAGATAATCTTTATCTGGATATTTAAAGATGCATGAAACAATCAAGTGTAGGATACAATTTTGTTGGCGTCTAACTCAAATATTGCACTCAATCCCTCAAACCATAAAATTAACGCTGTTTATGCCGGCCTACTTTGGCAATCACCCAAAACCCTCAGGAAATAAAAATAGCAATCAGAATGGTTAATTACGTTCCAGTGATAAGTTAAACTTTGTCAACAACAGTGATTCAGTAGTACATTTATTTAGATCAGTAGTCACCAACCATCTTCCTTGAGATCTACCTTCCTGCAGGTTTCATCTCCAACTAAAATCTAACAATCTAACAACCTGTTTTAGTTGATCAAGAACTTCTTAAGGCAGTGATTAGATAGTCAGATGAGCACGATTATTGTTGGAGCTAAAGTCTTCAGGAAGGTAGATCTCCAGGAACAGGGTTGGTAGATATACCCCATATATTTATACCTCCATATATTGAAAAGTAGCTCATGGTCCAGATCTGCAGGGAATTTTCCCGGGCCTCAATTCATCCTTCAGCACATTTTTGTAGCTATATTAAAATTATTTAGAAGCTGAAAGAAGACATTATTGAAGACTGTCCTATCATCAAGACCTACTCAAATGTATATGCAGGACTGCAGAGTGAAAATATGCACTTGAGCTCATGTATGCGGAAGAGGGCAAATATGTAGCTCTTTCCAATGAGTGTGTTACACCACCCTTTGACACAGCATGAGAAACAGACTGAAAAAGATGTGGCTGGCACATGAGGAAGCACGTGTTAGCCTTCACGCTCAACCACAATTGTTGGTAGCTGTTGTGTGATATGGGAGCACTGGTTGGTGAATGAGAATTGGCAGGTGAAAAATATGTGGAAAAATTAGGGGGAATTTATGGCTTTTTGAATAAATGTAATGGCTTTTTGAATAAATGTAATGGCTTTTTGTATAATTAGTGTTTGTAGGAGTAGTTTGGGGACTACTTTATTTTAATCTGAGTCTTTTCTCCGGTAAATATGTAAAGACAGAGATAAAGACAGAGATGTACTTTTCCCAAGTTTCAATAGGCTCTGCTTTTTTGACACTTTTTTTCTCTGGAAGAGTATCAAATTATGTGCATGTCGTAGATGTACAAGGGTAGCAATTATGGTCTATCCTAAGTAGAATGCAAGAAATGCAGGTATAATTTTTTTTTTTTTTTAACTAATAATAATAAAAATTTAATCAGCCGACCCAAGCAATGTTTGTTCTGAAGTATTTGGCACCGTGTCAAATAAATGTTGTCCCTGTTATGTTTCTATTTGAGGTTCTTGTTACACTATTACATTTCAGAAACTCCCCACCAACTGTGCTGGTCTCTCACTGTGCCATCAGATGCTTCAGATGATTTAGTTGTACCAGCCACAAACCACAGAGAGGGAATACAGCTCTCCCTGAATGACCGACCTACATCGTCAGCAACACTTGTATGTCTGCACATTAACATGTACATGACCAGATTTTCATGGAGAAGCTATTACATTTGACAACCAAAAAATTGCTTGACTTGTACAGAGAAGTATCAAGGTCAAAATGAGTTTCAAAGTGAAAGATAGCTCTCAAAAACAAATAGTTTTTAATATAAGTACATAAGGAATATGTATGTATTATACCATATAATATGTATGTATTATATGTATGTATTATACCAAATGGTGGTATAAGAAGAATTTTTATTCTTCTTATACCACCATTTGTTAATGCTAACTTTTTTGTACTTGGGTGCACGGTGGCTTAGTGGTTAACACGTTCACCTGACACCTTCAGGGTTGGGGGTTAGATTCCTGCCGCTGCCCTGTGTGCGGTGTTTACATGTTCTCCCCATGCTGCGGGGATTTTCTCTGGGTACTCTGGTTTTGCTCCCCCAGTGCAAGAACATGCGTGGTAGGCTGATTGGCATGCCCAAATTGTCCGTAGTGTGTGAATGCATATGTGATAATCAGGTCACCCTACAGAATTTTAGCTGGATTCAAGTATGGGCTCTGGCTAGGCCATTCAAAAACATTGATCTTCTTTTGGTTAAGCCATTCCTTTGTTGATTTGGATGTGTGCTTTGGGTTATTGTCTTGCTGAAAGGTGATGTTCCTTTTCATCTTCAGCTTACTAGCAGACACTAAAACCAACTGGTATTTGTAGCTATTCATGAATCTCTCTACCTTGATAAAGCAGCCCTAAAACATGATGCTGTCACCACCATGCTGCACCCTGGGTATGGTGTTCTTTTGGTGCGTGATTTTTTTTGCACCAAGCATACCTTTAGGTATTATACATTTTGGAATTGGTCTCATCAGACCATAATGCATTTTGCCACATGGATTGAGGTAATTTAGTTGGGTTTGGATGTTTTTGTTAACAAGGGCTTCTATCTAGCCACCCTACCCCATAGCCCAGACATGTGAAGAAAACGAGAGATTGTCGTCGCATGCGGAGAGTAATCAGTACTTTCCAGATATTCCTGCAGCTCCTTTAATGTTGCCGTAGGTCTCTTGGCAGCCTCCCTGGTAAGTTTTTTCTTGTCCTTTTGTACATTTTGGAGGAACGTCCTGTTCTTGGTGATGTCACTCTGGTGCTCAATTTTCTCCACTTTGTTTTGATGCTGACCTTCACAGTGTTCCATAGTACATATAATGTTTTGGATTATTGCTCCTGATTGATTCTTTTTGACAGTGAGACCCTGCACAGGCTTTGTCAGCTCTTTGTGGGCCATGGCTTCAGCAGTCAGATGAAATCCAGAAGATGTGAAGAAACCCCTACAGAAACAGCTGGTCTTTATTTGGGGTTAATCAGAATAATTTCTTTGATGACAGCTGTATGATAATTTCTTTTGAATATGAGATTGAATGTGATTAATTCATTCTGAACACAGCCACATCACCGATTATAACGAGTGTGCACACTTATGCAACAAGGTAACTTTTTTCTTTTCCCTATTTTTCCCTAAAATTTTTGATTGTTTTTCACTTATTTTTTTTATACATTGTAATTTCACATTTAAGTATTTTCATTAGAAAAACTTGCCATTTTTATTGGGGTGTGTAGACTTTTTATATCCACTGTAAGTTACTATAGAAATGATAATGTATTAGAATGTACATAAAATATAAACCTTGCAGCTGTATTTTTCCTGTATGTTATTTATCAGCACACATTTATGACCAGATACTACATGGATATCTGAACAGATATCTACACACGTCAAAGGAGAGCTTTGTATATCCATGTAGCCTAGAAATGAAGTGCATAATTTTTACTTCTATTCTCAGTTTATTCGATCATTTGTGATGAAGCTCTTAAACCTATTCATAGTTCAGCATTTCAGCCAAGTTGGCATAAAGTACAGTTCAGTACTCTGAGCTGAAGGGCAGATACTGAATAACCTGACATTTTAGACTTGATTTTCACCTCAGACAAAACATCCTGGCCCTCATATGTTAAGTCAGTACATCATTTTCAGTATTTTCCCATAACACAGTGCTATACCCACTACAGGCTGTTTACAACAGCAAACAACTGGCATGTGAGCAGAGGACCTATTAACTGAAACATGTTGTGCAAATTATGAATAGTGTTTTTTTTCGTGTTTTTGAAATGAGTACCATGCTAATGTTTTAATTGGCACATGGGCACTGGCAGAGGTCACTGTTTGTGAGTCAGTGGTTTTGTTTTTCCTTTTTCAATCACACTATGTTTCTGTGTCTCTCTGCCTTTTCGCACACATTCTCTGCTGTTGTCTACAAATGGCAGAGGGAGTGAGACGATGTGACTACGGCATGACTACAACTATGGCATATGGTTTGCCTTGGTTAGATTCCTTTCCTAGGTTTCACTCAGTGACCATCATACGTTGTTTGTCTCCGTTTTGGATGAGAAAACAATGAAATGCAGAGGAAGTTTGGTGAGACACTCACTGTGTGATTATGTCTGTGGCTCATCAGCGACACTTGTGCCTATTTAAAATATTTTACACACTGCCTGTAGACATAACCAGACAGACAGGAAAAGAGGAAAATCAGATGCATCTGAATAACACACCAGGGACACACCCTGAATATATATTTGTCCAGAATGCTTTAATTGACCTCGTTCTTCTGTTTAAAGTAAATTTTTTAACATTAAAAATGTACGTTTCTAGATATGGCGCATTACAACGTAAAGACACTTCGGACTACCGTTATACTGATAATGTGTTAGAAATATGTTATTTTTGGAATTCAGCTGTCTACAAACACACAGTTCTTAAAAAGGCTATTCTATTTCAGGCTGGGTGGGTGCCACACAATGCAGACAAAAACAAATGTGGTCCCTATTTGACCATATATTCCCAGGCACGACTTATGTACAGGTTTAACAGGAATTAGGACAGATTTTGGTTTTGTTTTGTTTTGTTACAAATTACAGCATGAAATAAATTCACTGAGATGAAGAAGTCATGACTATGATATGTCTATATCATGTGGTGCCATATTGAATATCATGCATTTAATCAATAAATCTCCAGACAGGGTGCTTCACGCTGCACTGTATATTTCTTTTTTAAAATAAACACTGCAGCCAGTGCTGAAATTTGCCACATATTGTGCATTGTATAGAACATGGAGGTCCAGATTGTTTTAATTAACCATCCTTGGAGGCTGTTTCTGGTTAAGCCTTGGCAAAGCCAAGGTGATTCCTTCCTTATTAGAAAGCACTAGGGAGACCGAATGCAAAACACTGGTTATCAAAGAATAATAGGCTCACTTGAAAAGGTCTCCTACTCTCCTCACTTTTCCCAAGGAGTTTCTTTCCATGTAGCCTATATGCATGCATGCATGCCAAAATATATGAAAGCATATGAAATGGATGAGAGCCTTGTGCAGTGTTAGGTCAAGGCTGTCATCACTGTTTACCTCATGTAGGTTACATGGTTGCATAGTTACCAAATACAGAGCTGTAGGGGTTTTCCGCTAAAAACCCAGCATTCTCTGTGTGTAGGTTATTGATTGTCCGCTTAAGGTTCGCTAATCATCCCGCTGACTTCCCTGACGTGGCAGTGTTTTAACCTTACTGCCTCTCCTGTGTAAGGTAAGCCTTCAAGATGGTGCCAGTCAGCTTGTTTTTCTCGCCGCCGCGTGATTCAGTCAGGATGTGCTGGTGGCTTGCGTGCAGCCAGAGAGACACCCTGCAGATCAACAGTGAAACAGAGGAACAGGATGGTGGCCCGTGCCAACACTGGGCCTTCGCCTGCCCAACCACGCTAACAGACGCCCAGTCAGGAGGGTCAGGAGCAGAGTTCATGCTCACACACGAGAGGAAACCAAGCCAGAGGATGCAGCTATTATAAGGGAGGGATATTTATACAAGTAGCAAACTGAAGAAAAAGAGGCACATGATTTGCGGAGGCAAGATCCTAATCATAATAATCAGTTTTATTATTGCTTGTTATTCTAATCATTTTCACATTCACATATTTGTTGTATTGTTTTATAGGTTTCTTATAAACTATATTTATATATACAATTACTGCATAATATGCAGGACACTATAAAAAATTCCCATGTCTACAGGTCTACAGTGCCAAAGAGCACTAACTTCTCACAGAGTGAAAGTAATTAAACTTTGTAAAAACCTGATATCTTACCAAGTTAAAATATCTTGAATATAGTTAAATTTATCTACTGCTATTATGTCCTATTAAAAGATTAACATATACCAAATATAAAGATTAATAAACTTATTTTGTGACATTTTTACTCATTTTAAGCTTTACAGTTTCTTTTTCTACAGAGAACTGTGCTCATTTTAAGCATTTCTTTCTAGAATGAAGCAACATTATCTGCCAGTAGAATAAGAAAATGAGTAAATATGTCTCTAAATAAATTTAATAATCTTATATTTGGCTTAAGGGTCATCCTGGTCTAACTGATCAACTACCAAATATTCAGAATAGGGTGAACCCAGAGACATAGCACTGGGATAACCTCGGATTTGGGAGGTCATGCAAAGTTAGAAGACAATTTGTTTTAAAGCTGGCACTTGTTTCTTGATTACAACGTAGGTACAAATAGGTACAAGATTGTAGTTGTAGCACATATTTGCCATGTATGCCCTTTTCTGATTAAAGCCTTCTTCCTGTAGGTGGATGCAACAAATACACTGAGAAGCATTTGCATGCAAACAGTGGGAAACCCATTCACTATAATTAAAATGGCATTTTTTGTCCACATCCTCTGTTCTGCACTTGCACATGCAACAATGAGGCAAATTTCAGGACATGTGAACTAAAACAGTCCTCTCACTCACTAGCACTTCCCTGTGAACCCTGTTCTGTCAGACCTCAGTAGACCCGAGCCAAAATGTCTCGTCGGGTTGTAATTGTAGTGCTGGAAGCCTCAGATTGCAATGTAAGAATGCCAGCCCACAAGCTTGCAGAGGAGACAAAGGTCTTGGCTTTACTGACCCTTCTAGGAACTGAGTTTGGCGTACACATACACTGACAGTGTTGAGAACAATGTGGAGAGCCATGTAGGGATTTCATGGTCAGGTTTTAAAAGGTCAACAGTCCAGTGAGGGGCGACAAATGTAATTTTTGTTTACTTGAGTAAAAAGGCCATGAAAAGTCCACTCTGTTTTTCACAGTAGGCGACAGCGAAGAAATCTTGCATATGTGCTCGTTAGATACTTTTTAGGATCTTGCTTAACATTCACTTTGAACTGAATTCAATAGCATTTCTTAAAAGTGGACTTGAAATAAGTATTGATACAAATTTAACAGAATTTCAGAAATATTTCAGAATAAATAAGTTACTGAAATATCCTTTGAGGTAGCTAACTTTGTATAAAATGCAGCTTTCCATTAGCTCACTCTCTCTTCCACTTATCTATTTTGAAATTGAATCACCACAGGAAAATACCATTAGTTTTGCGACTGAGGTTTTCATTCAGTTCTTGGAGCTCAGAATACATCTGAGGTTAAATCGGGTTCCACAGAGAAGCACAGGCCCAACAGCTGGATTTCTTAATACGGTTATGGTAAACAGTGACCTGGCATTCATGGGAAAAACTTTGGACCTCTTGTGCTTTACAGTTTTATTTAGTCTGAAGAGAAGCCGATAGCCATGCTGTGGAGTGCAGCTGTCCTGTTGTTTTCTGTGCTGTGTTACACTGGTTACTCTCCTTACTCTCCTAAAAACAGACACTGAAGAAATTGCATTAAGAACCTACAACAAAAAAGCACAGAGGGTGGATATAATAAGCTTTGCTACTAACTGAAGCCATGTAGGCATTATTTGGCATATGTAACAGTATTAGAATTGAGCCAATTGATGATAGTTTCAGAAATACCCAGATTCAAATCAAGTGATGGACATCAAGTTGCCTGTGCTAAGATGCTAGACTAATCTTGGTTGCTGTAGCATTGAGGTGCACAAACCTGCAGAAAATTGTATTAACTGAAGGTAATATGAGCCCTGCTTCTTCTTACTTCACTGGTAATCATTTGTACCACACTGCTTGCAGTGATTGGCTGCTGGCCACAATGTTAGAAAGAGAGAGTCAAATGAAGGTGAGAATCAGCACTGCAGTGCACATGCATGCCAAAACCTTTTAACAAAGTCACAAAGTGACCATATGACCTAGCATTTGATGTAAATAATGTTGTTTTACAGCCATTTTTCATTTTATTTTACTCACCTTTGTACAAATGTGTGACCTCTTGCATACCTTATGAGTTATCCATTTAACAGCCTGTGACTATGTTCAGAGCTACAGGTACCTTGTACTCCAAAGATAGACTAGAAAACTAGACTCAACATATCCTACTATATCGGTTCAGCAATGGTGTGTGTAATTTTTATAATTAGTCCATTTGGAACCCTGTGGGTACTAGCTTACACTCTTTTCTTTCAGCAAATTTTTCAAATGATCTGCCGTCTGGTGATGTCCAGGCCTATGGCTATGTGCCACTTGTCTTGCCAGGGAGACTGCAGTGGGGGTCTTCCCTCAGCATTTCAGCTAAGCCTCTTCCACACATCAAGTAACAATACTTACACATCCCCACAATCTGAAGTCTGTCAGGTCTGTGACTACATACTGCTAGTGTGTTTGAGTGTCTTTTCCCCACCATAACACGCTTCACTTGTTCACCTAACAAGTTAGCTGTGCTCAACTACACACATCTGACACAAATGACTAATAAGCCATACTACAAGATTTGTATTCATGCACTCAGTGTCTGTGTCCCCCAGAAGCTAAAGATGAATACCAACTGTCATCAGTCCTCATCCTCCTTGACCTTTTAGCAGCAATTGACACAGTCAACCACAAGACTCTCTTGTCCACCCTCATCAGTCTTGGAATTTGTGGTGCAGCATGGCATGGTTTGCTTCCTAACTGGAAGGTCACTCATACCAGGTGATATGGAGGGGATCTACATCTGCTCCTCGCAGACTCTCCAATAGTGTCCCATAAGTCTCAGTACTTGGTCCTCTTCTGTTCTCCCTCTGTACTCAATCTCTTGGTGAGGTTATATCCTCAGGTCAATTTCTCCTTTACAGTATCAGAAGGATTTATCGATATCTATCCATACAGGCCACTCAGTTGCTGGTTCAGTCTTTTGTCATTTCAAGACTGGACTACTGCAACTCATTTCTGGCAGGTCTTCCTCTGATTGATTCAACCTCTGCACCTGATCTAGAATGCAGCTGCTCGACTTGTTTTCAACCACCCCATTGCTATGCTCCCTCCACTGGCTTCCACCATCTCTCAGGATACAAGGAAGGCATGCATCAAGACTCTGTTCCAGCACCAAGGTGGTGGAATGAACTTCCCCTAGATGTCTGAACAGCTGAGTCACTGGCAGTCTTCAAATGATGTCTAAAGACCTACCTAAAGTACTTAAATTAGAACTTTTCATTTAAATAAATGTGTTGTCTGTGTGTTTTTCTTACTATATTTCCTCCCAACAGAGTTTTAAGACTGATGGCATCCTTAGTACGTGAACTAGTGAACCAGTATTGGGAGGTATTTATTGATAGAGACTTCAAAGCACTTCGATAAGTCGCTCTTGATAAGGCATCTGCCAAATTCCATAAATGTAAATGTAAACTTTGTGTGCTCCACTTCAGCATTGACTATCTTAAGGAAGCAGTGTCTGGCTTGGACATCCTCTGAGCCGACAGCCTGGCAATCCCAATGCTGACACAGCTGACAGATTTAAACTCTAATTTAGGGTGGAATCTGATTCATGTGCCTCAACCTAAACAACCTAGTTGCAAATATCCATGTTCTGTGATGACTGATAAGCAGAGTAAAACAAGAAGAAAGCTATCTGAGTCTAGACATATGCACTACCTGGTGTTACACATAACTCAGCTGAAATCATGGATTCTAAAATTGAAGCTGGAGGCTTGCACTCTTCAACAGAGTCCTCCTAAAAGCTGAGATCTATTGCTGCTTCTGGGAGGTTTTTCCAGTATTACAATGAATCAATGGTTGAACACTGATTTTCAACTCCAGCTTCATCAGAGTCCAGAACAATTATCTACCAGGTTGCTTGCATTGTTAGCAGGCTCTGACAGGTGCCCAAGCACCAATTGCTGATGCACCGATGGCATTTGGACCTTTGTCATATGAGTAACATATGGCACTGTACATATAGGCAGTTTGTTAGCAAATTTGCTGCTTTCATCAAAACAATTGCTCTAATCTGCAGCTCTCAAACTCTTGATCCTTGATCAGCTCTTGTGGAAAAGCTAATCAAAGCCTCATTCCTAGCAGTGGGACACCTAGTAGAGAGTGATAGTCTCAGGTCCATACCAGGTGCATGGGCACAACCCCCCCCCCCCCTATTATTATGGGGTGGCCTCTAAACAGCACCCCCAACCACAAAAGGTTCTATTCTGCTGAACTCATGCACTGTCCACTGATGGAGACCCAGACACAAAAAGACACTGCACCAAAACTGCCGGCATCAGTTGCAATCCAATGCCATCTCCACGGCTTCCAAGTGTCCCTAGGCTGTCCATATGGGGCCATCCTCAGCAACAGTCACTGGCCTCCAAGTGATGACAACTTCAGAACCCGGGCACCAGGCCAGCCTGGAGACCAAAATAGTTCAGGCCCACTGCTATCGCAGAAGCAACAACACGTGTAGAGCGTTGGTATCATGCAAAGTCTTCGCAGGCGTTGGCATCATCTGGAATCATGTAGAGGCTGGTTGGGCACCCCGTGATGGGATCCCGAGGTAGGAACAATAGACAAATGGAGAAGGATTAGTGTGGCAGCTGTTCACTGAATTTCAGTCAGACATAACCATTTGTTATTGTTTTATCAGAGATGCGTTATGTGATTAACTGTAAATGTGTTTTAAATCTAGATTTAAACTGAAAGAGTGTGTCGGAACCCCAAACATTATCAGGAAGGCTATTCCAGAGTTTAGGAGCTAAATGTGAAAAAGATCTACCTCCTTTGGTAGACTTTGATATCTCTGTATTATCAAAAGTCCAGAGTTTTGTGACCTTAAAGAGCGTGAAGAATTGTAACATGATAGAAGATTGGTTAAATATGAAGGAGCTTGGCCGTTTAGGGCTTTGAGTTGAGTAGCAGTATTTTTAATCGATATGGAACTTAACGGTTAACCAGTGTAGAGATGATAAAATTGGGGCAATGTGTACATATTTTCATGATCTGGTAAGAACTTTAGCAATTGCATTTTGGACTAACTGTAGCTTATTTATTGAGGATGCAGGACAACCACCCAGCAGTGCATTACAATAATCTAGTCTTGAGGTCATGAATGCACAAGCAAGATTTTCTGCATAAGAAACAAATAAGATGTTACGTAGCTTAGCAATATTTCTAAGGTGGATGAAGGCTGTTTTTTTTCCCCGGGAAATATGATTTTCAAATGACAGGTTGCTGGTTAATATAACACCCAGGTCTTTAACTGTAGGGGAGAAAGTAAACATAGATCCTTCTAAATAGTGTATTCTAATAGATTTTGTGTACAGATTTTGGTCCAAATGGCAATATCCCTGTTTTATCAGAATTTGGTAAAAAATAATAATAATAATAATAATAATAAAAAATAACTGTCATCCAGTCTTTAATGTCTTTAACACATTCTGTTAAGGTGGAAAATTTTGAAATTTCATCTGGTCTTGTAGAAATATATAGTTGAATATCATCAGCATAACAGTGGATATTAATCCTGTGTTATTTAATAATATTTCCAAGGGGCAGCATGTATAAAGAAAACAGCAGGGGACCTAACACCGATCCTTGCGACACACCATACTTTACTGCCATTATGTAGAAAGTTTATCATTTCAACAAACAAATTGGTAGCGATCAGACTACCTGTCTAAACCATTTTAATGCCTGTCCCTAAATACCAATATAGTTTTGTAATCTATCTAAGAGTATGTCATGATCTATGGTGTCAAGCCCAGCATTAAGATCAAGTACAACAAGCAGTGAAATGCTAGAGGTGAGTCATTTGTAATTTTGACAAGTGCAGTCTCTGTGCTGTGATGGGGCCTGAAACCTGATTGAAATTCTTCATAGATACCATTATTCAGCAAAAAGGAGCATAATTAAGCATACACAACTTTTTCTAATATTTTAGACAAAAATGGAAGGTCTGATATCTATAATTTTCTAGTTTAGTAGGATATAGTTTATATAGTTTCTTAATGAGAGGCTTAATAACTGCCAGCTTGAATGTTCTTGGGAAGTGACCTAGGGATAATGAGGAGTTAATAATACTGACAAGAGGCTCTTCTATTACAAGAAGCAACACTTTCATTAAATTAGTGGGTATGGGATCTAGAATACATGTGGTTGATTTTGATGTGTTGATAAGTTTTGTAAACTCTTCCTGTCCAATAACAGTAAAGGACTGCAATTATACTTGGGAGACGATATTGGAGGCTAAAACCTGTGATGCTGCTGTTAGTTGTACATTTCCAATTATATTTCTGATACTTTCAATTTTCTCAGTGAAGAAATGAAGCCATTACCACTCAACTGTGTTGGAATATTCACTTTGGGCGACGACTTATTATTTGTTAATCTAGATATTGTATTGAATAAAAACCTAGGATTGTTTTAGTTACTTTCTATGAGTTTACGTAGATACTCTGCCCTAGCAGCTTTTAGAGCCTGTCTATAGCTAGACATATTGTTCTTACACGCAATTTGAAAAACCTTTAGATTAGTCTTTTTCCTTTTACGCTCAAGATCACGAGTTGCTCTTTTCAGAGCATGAGTATGATTGTTGTACCACGGTGCAGGATGTTTCTGTCTAACCTTTTATGATTTGAGTAGTGAAGTGAGAGAAATGGCCACAGAGTTGAAACCTCATATGAAACTCTAGTAGAAGTTTGCAAAGCCTAGGGTACTCTGCAGTTCCTTTACTTTTCATAGTTGAAGCCATGAGCTCACTGCTTCTCCTCTTGTTTCGCCCATCTTAATACCTTGGGTTTCCAGAATGTATCTAAAAAAATTTTTGAGGGCTTGTGAAACTTAAAAAAATTTAAATTGTTTGACAGGAACTCGGTATGACTTGCCACAAATGATTCATATGTTGTTGCTCTTTATTTATCATTACAGACAATCACAATAAAAATTAAGGGTTTTTCTTTTTTAAAAAAGAGGAAAACGATTTAAGTACTTCATTCTTAAAGGCTTTGAAGACATTCTTAATGGCTTTGACATCACCCAATGTTCATAGTGCCCTAAAGTGGCATGTGTGATGAAGATTGTAGGTGCTACAAAATTCTAACTTAGAGAAAATGTGTGTGTTTTATACCTTCTCAAGTGATTATGGGACCAGTGGTAGTGGATGCCTGATCTTGATCGTAACTGCATGCAGCCCTCTGTAATCAATATATAGTACTGTGGTTTGTTCCACAAAGAAGCCCACAATTGCAGGGGAAATGGAGGGATGGATGGACCCAAAAGCCACTGACTCCTTTATATATCAATACCAAAGATCAATTGCACTGACACACAGGCCATGTTTGTACAGTTCAGAAGCTTTGGAAAAGTAAGGTGTAGATTAAAAAAAAAAGCCAGAATCAGAACTTTCTAATCAGTATCAGGGCTGTCTTTACTTCTGGCTCAGTCCTGCCACTCTAAACAGCAAGGGTGTGAAAACTTAATACATAATGTGCTACAGAATTTCCTCCCTGCCTTAGTGACAAGAGTTGTTCCCCAGGATCCCTCCCTGACACAGGATTAAAAACATCCTGAAAGGTCTCCTAAAAGTGTTGGAATGTTTGCTGGAGTGTGTGTGTGTGTGTGTGTGTGTGTGTGTGTGTGTGTGTGTGTGTTGGAATGTTTGTTTGACTGTGGTAAACTGTGGTGGCCCAGTGAGTAATGACATAACTAATGTTATTTTGTTTATATCTCAGGAGTATACTGTGGGGGAACTAGCAAGCAGGAGATAGCACTGCATAAGAAACCCCTTATATTTCCTTTAAGAACTATCATATGTTTTGGGTAGAGCAAGACAACCTCCCACGCTTAAACAGTATTGTTTTTTTTTTGTTGTTTTTTTTTACATTTAGTTCAATTTGTTTCAGTAATGACAGTTGGCTTGTGCTTCAAAACAATAGCAGGAAGTCTTGGTTTCTGGTGGATTCTCTAGAATTGAGTCATGACCCCAGATGTTGATCATAGTTCTTTCAGGAGTTTTGAGTTGCGCTCCACACACTTAAGGTTTTATTACTGCACGATTGTTTTGAGATCCCTGCACATGTGTGAATGCTTGTTTTCACTGTCATGTAAGTGGTAATTACTAACATCCAGTGAGTTAGTAATCATCATCCATCACATGTTGCCTGCCCTCCCCCCCTTTTTTTTTAACAAAGAATGATCTGTATTAGCTTCAGAAAAATGATAGCCATTTCTAGCTAAAATGATTCAAGGTGAATTGAAGTGAATCAACTAAGAAAATCTTTCCTATGAATTGGGATTAACCTAGACCTACAACCTTTACTCTTCTAACTACAAACTGAAATGAATCACTCTTTTCTTTCGATTCTTTCTATAATAGTTTGCCTCACACTGCTTTTTTCCTGCCACTTCATTTACTTGACCCTGTCATGGAAGTATAAGACAGAATTATTGCTGTCTACCCAAAATAACTGTCTTTCAGGGATGCCTGTCACTATATTCTCTTACCTTATCAAGGCCTCATGAAACCAAACCTGATTCATATGCCATATTTTCTTCACAAACTGGAGCCAGGGCCACAAACAATCAGCTCAAGCCAAGACAGAGGTTGGAGCATCATGTTGTTTTCCATTCACATTCACATCACATTTTTGGGACGGACACTTCCAGTTCTTGTGATTCAATCTAGAGGTGAAGAGGTTTTACTCAATCTTTGGAAAACATCCAGTTACATCTATGTAGTTTTGCAGTTTTGATGAGGTAGTTGTCATGAAGTTGTGCGACTATTGCAATCCATATAAATTACAGCGCAGTGAAATTCTTTTCTCAGCTTGTTAGGAAGCTGCAGTCAGGTCACAGGGTCAGCCATGATACAGCACCCATGGAACAGAGAGGCTTAAGAGCCTTGTTCAAGGACCCAACAGTGGCAGCTTGACAGTGCTGGGGCTTGAACCTTGACCTAACCCAGAGCCTTAACCATCGAGCCACCACCACCCCATGCATATATGCATAATTACATACGTTTTATAGGTGCTGTCATGACTTTAATCAACTTATCTTGCTAATCAACACTTAATCAACCAGTGTGGTTGTTTTGGCCATTCAGCCTCAGGCCTGTGGAGTTCTAATGTTATAGTCGCCAAGAATATTAATGTTAGCACTGAGACGTAGCAACATAGGCAGTGCAGTAAGATTTATCTTCCATCTATAGAGTGCTAATAAGGTAAAGGAAAGTAGTGAGCTGGCA
>NC_071281.1:9862419-9869919 GCF_023375685.1 Ictalurus furcatus
GATTTTGTTAACTTGTTTTGTTTTTTTGATCGTGGCAGACTTTTTTTGCCAGCTTTACCACATATCAGTGGTTCACTGATTCACTCATTCTCTGCACTTATTGGGCGCCAATTTTCATTGTTCCTTATTGTTACTCTTAAAGTTGTGTGGAAATTTTTCAAAGCTCCATAGGTTATCTAGCTAATATATAGCCTTTCTGATGCATAATGCAATACTGCTCAGTTACCACTTCATTGGAAATCTTCTCAAGTCCACCCACTGCTGTTTGATCAAATCACAACAACTGATTTCGCATACTGTATCCTCATTTAAGAGAAGAACTTATTAATGAATGTAGCTGTGGTTGTGTCTGAAATTGGAGTTTGGAATGAATATTTATAGACACTTTGTGGGGAAAACACCAAGAAAATAATATTAGAAGTTCTGAAGATGTTGCACTCTGACAATATATTTTCTAAAATCTAACGCTTCATGGCCAGGGTCAAAACAAATGGTCTAAGTCTTTATTAATTTAAAAGATTTGGGCATTGATAACTAATCTGTGGCAAAGGCAAATATCTATGATCTTTCATTAACAGTAGGCGAGGTTTTTTTCAGGACCATGGACAGCACACAAGTTGTTTGCTGAGACATTAAGAGAAAAATGTCATATGGTCAAGAAGTCTGGTTAATCAAGGTCATCAGTTTTGCTTGATTATGAAGAAGGCGGGAATTTAATGTGGTTTTATGGTTGGGGGCTACAAACTGTTTTTACATAGAGAAAAACTACTCACGGGGCACAGCCTTCTGTCTGACACCACCTATCACTACCAGCTCTCAAGACGTCTCCAGTTGGAATCAGACTGCACATTAATGTAATTACATTTTTAAATGATATTAAATACTTTTGCACCCAGTGTTCCCGAGATAGGCTCTAGACCCACCACAACCCTGACCAGCATAAACCAGGACAAAGAGGAAAGTTTAAATGCTTTAATTTGAAATAAACTACAGGGTAATGATCCAAAACAAAATTCTATAGCTATTTAGATCTAGTGCTTTAGAACTACTTTAAGCTGCAGAATGAAAAATGTCAGTGTGAAGAGTGAGTGGGCCTGACGAAGGGGGTCAAAACTCCTACTTGCACCCCAGGGCGTGTTACCTGTTTATGCGGTTACCTCCACTTAACTGTGTGTGTGTGTATTATTCATTCATCCATCTTCCGTAACTGCTTTATTCTGATATGGGTCATAGTGGACCTGAAGATTATTCAGGAAACATGGAGCATGAGGCAGGAATACACGCTGTATAGGAGTATGGCCAGGTACTATGCATGCACACACACACACACACACACACACACACACACCCTCTCTCTCTTTCTCTTCCTCTCTTTCTCTCTCTCTCTCTCGCAATGCCAACCACTGCACTAACATTTATCCATTGAAGGGAACAAGGCTTGTTATTTCCTTTGATTGAGTTCTTTTTACATGCAGCCTAATGACAGGCATAATCATAATCATGTATTGTTGTGATATACAGTACTGTATGTGCTATATAGAGATCCCTATATTTGTGTCTGAATTGTTTAATTAATCATATATGCTTATTTCTATAACATGAAAATGAAATAATTATGTAATTACATTTCATAAATGCCAATTAGAGGACATTTAAAATTTTATTTAGTCAGCACAAACAATGACAAAAATATGACTATATTGTATAGGTAGGTACAATTTAATCTTAAAGCATCCATGTAATGTACAGCAAAAATGATGAACAGCAATCCAGTTTCATTGAAAAATGCAAAAAATTGCAAGTAAAAAGTGCTATTTTATATTATCACACTGAAATATAAAAAAATAACCCTGGTATGTAGGCAAACTTTGAACCACTAATACCGATCAGGCTTACAATATTCAATTATTTGTTTCTATGCATAAATGTATGTTTCAGCGTCTGTGTACACCCACAGTGTATAAATGGGCGTGAATCCATTCTCCTACCTTGCCATTCTCAATCCCAGTCTGCTCCCTTCACCTCTGACACACTTTTTTCAGTCAGGAACTATGATGAGAGCACACCTTGTACTCAGAGTACTCAATCTGCTGGAGTAGCTGGGATGTCACAACGAATGTCCTACTCTAAAGCAAATTTGCTCATTTGTGTAATCAGATTACACAATATGCTGCCGAGGATAAAGAAACTTGTCCCAGTGCATTAATGAAGTGACCTGTGTCCCTGCCAGACAAAGGGCCTCTTGTTGAAGCTTGTAACTTGGTGTCAAATATGTTCAGTCAGCATAGCAGTGGCATTTAGAGTACTGGGCTATTACAACTGCTGTTATTTAGATGCCTGTTCAGCAAAATCTTTATAACCCGTTTTTTGTTGTTGTTGTTGTTGTTTGTTTGTTTGTTTTAAATAATAGTAATAAAATACTGTCCGAAAAAAAACTCATATACACAATAATTTGAACAAATATCAGTGATGTAGTTGGATTTTGTTTGATTTCATATGTTGTAAGAAAAGGTGTGAACAGTACCCCTGCCCTAACCTTGACTTCTTATATTTGTATACTAACTGAATAAATCCTGTATCCCCAAGTCTATGTTCAATAAAAATAGGGGGGGGGGATCAACATGGTATCACAAGACCAACATGATATTCATACCACTTAATTCAAATAAAAAGTTACAAGTTGAAGGATTGGACTTGCAGACAGGGTTAGCTTTTTCTTTTACTACATCGACATTCATATGAAATTGAACTAAGTCCAACCACATTGGATTATATGTCACAATCAAACTGTCTCATAGTTTGATTGTGTCCTGAACCTAATCTTATGAAAATTGTATTATATATATATATATATATATATATATATATATATATATATATATATATATATATATATAATACAATGTATTATATATATATAATATGTCTTGTACAATTACAATTTTCATTTTATTTTGTACAAATACAATTTTCATAAGATTAGGTTCAGGACACAATCAAACTACGAGACATCCACATGGGAAATCATAAATATGGTACACCAAATCCAACCCAATGACACTTTGACCTCAAATATCATTATGATGCTTCTCATGTTGAGCACTATGCCATATATCTTTAACAATTAAGAATTAATAGCATAAAATAGCACTTTTTGCAAGCAATTTTTTAATTTTACAATGAAACTGTACTGATGTTCACCATTTTTGCTGTCCATTACATGGATGCTTTAAGATTCCATTAAGGTGTATGTAGAGTTATCTTCCCATACACATAATAAACGCATTACTATGGGGCATAATGGGATAGTGGAGAAACAATACTGTGATATAATAAACTCATAATAAACACATTACTATGGGGCATAATGGGATAATGGAGAAACACTACTGTGTTGCTAGCAGACATCTTGTCACGACCCATCACCAGATGGTAACAAGGACTGATCCAATCTTTCTGACTAATATTTCTCACTATAGCTCTGATCTGGCAATAAGTAAGCTCTTTCATCGTTTTGAACTGTGAAACATTACTCACTAGACGGATTTTTTGTGTGCTTGCGTATTTCTCAAGTTATTTCTTCTTTGGTTATGAGCGTGTTTTGATACTTGCCCACATATCGAGTGACAGATATCTCGCTCAGTGGGGCATTAGTAGTTGCGGTCATCACTTCTCACAATAGAGTGACTAACAAGCACAGTGTGTCAGTGTGAATCTGTACTCTGGGGTTTGGATTGTTTTCAGTTAACGCTTTCCTAGTCAGGCCATAATCATGTTAACCACAGAAAGGTAATAAAACAATTATCATAGGTCAGATCCATTTATAAGCCCAATTGCTGAACAGATTTAAGAAAATGTAGTAAACAAAAGCCATGCAATGGTCACATAAAGCACACCATAAGATAAGACTTTCAGATGGAAACAATGCCAACAATGAGATATGCTGATTTTAAGTTATTCATCTTGCCACTAGGATGATAAACTTAAGGATATGCCTTTTGGGACCTGCGAAAGTGAATGTAGTGTCCTCATTAAAGGTGCATACATGGACCTTACAGACCACTGGTGTATGTTTGAGGATGTATTTACATTGTTGTACCTTAGGAAACAAAACTGTTTGTACACTACACAATTTTTTTTTTCTTAAAGTAGATATTAACAAAGTCATAGTAACAAATCATTCTCCTCATTTGATCAAGGGCCTTCAGATATTATTCTGTGCTTAGTTTTTCTCCACAGTGCTGATAGTTGCCCAAACCTCAAACGCCTTTGGAGAAAACAATCAAGTCCTTAAATTACATCTCATGCTCATGAATTATCTTATATAAACACTTGTAGGGCAAAAACACAGGTAAATTAATATGTGGAATTTTGGACTTTTCAAGTATTCATAAGGTATGAAGATATGCTGTAAGTGCAGGTTTAGGCCTGCAAGATTGACAAGGCTGGGAGCAGGTTAAGCAAGGTAAAGTGGAGACATGTATCTGAAGAACAGGTAGCTATATAAAAAAAAATCATATGCACTAACATGATTTCCCTTTTTTTTTGCACTGACACATGCAGTAATAACTTTGCTTGCATGTTAGGTAACTAACATACATAAGCATATAAGGCATATATGTAACTAATATGGATTCTGCATGCCTGTGAGCTGACCTGTTGACCTTGTGAAAATGAGCCTCTAAAAGATGAACAGCAAATTTTCTCTAGCCTTTACCTTCCCCTGAGGGAGGCCAGGTCACTGCCTGCATAAAATGTTCAGTATTAAAACAAAAATGCACACCACTTAAGATCTGCACTCTGGTTGTTTTTTTTGTTTTTTTTTGTGGAGCTGTTTCCTAATATATAAGGCTTTTAAAGAATTCTTGTTTTGTTTAGAATTCAAAGAACAAATTTTGCAGGCAAGGCTGCATAAAAAGTGAGACAAGATCCTTTTGAAGCTTCCACTGACTTTACTTAAAAAAAGAGACTTTTTGGTACAAAGCATCTACATACATAAGCAGTACAAATAAAACCATTGTGTAACACATATCTACCAGTTATAAATGTGTGCTATCATTGGGACCATTTATATGTTTATTTCAAAATAAATAATGCCTTTTTACAGTGCCATTACTATCTGAACCAAGACACACTCTTGGCGGCTCATTTTTTTGCACGAAAAATGCTCATATGGACTACTCATAAAATCAATGACATGATGTCCCTGGAGACCAATTACATATACATATTCAAGTATTTCATTTCAAGCAAAAGCATTGGAATACTACTCTTGTACATTGAAAATATGCAAGAAGACATTATTGCTGTTTTCCCTTTGAAATGATTGTTCCATTATTTTGTACTGTATATATGCATTAAAGACAGGGAAGTATGGATAAAATGACAAAGATTTAGACTGGAAAGAGGAATATTAATATTATGGTACAAGTATGTGGTGTTGTAAAACTGCTCTTGCTCAAAGTTCAATCTTGACTTAATCGCAAATGTCTTCAACGGCGATATTCCCTGTTGTTCCCTTCGTCCTATTGTAGAAGATCTCTCACAACATCGCCTTGGACTTTACCTTCATTCTCCACAGAATATGCAATGGATCTTAGAAGCACAGTTCAGGTCACCTTAGCTCATCCCCTATCACATCACTCTTGATTCACCTCTCTCACAATGTCTTACTTTTCCTAAAACGGAAAGTTTAACACGGTGACAAGAGTAGGTTGCTTTGAGCCTCTTCTTTTGAGTTTATTCCCAAAAAGGTAGCACCATAGTATTTTCATATGGAGCAGTTCATTAAAAAAAAAAAAATAGTGCCATTAATATCGTCCGTGGCATTGTGCAATCTGCCGATGTTTTTTTTTTCTTCATTATTGCACCGCAGAGGGTAGGGTGAATGAAGGTGCATATAAAGCAAATATCATTTAAATTTTTTTTAAAAAAAGCTCCCAAAAGTGTAACTTTAGAATCGCAGGTGCAAATGAGACAGAGTCTCTCCGTCTCACGGTTGGGATTTTGTGGAATGAAGACTGTCATACTCACTGCTATACACACTCCATTGGTAATTCATTGGGAATGATTCTGGCTGTGCACCCTGTGAATCAGAGACTTCATTAATCTCTTCTGTCGCCTGATCCATCACTCTTACGTTCAGCTCTATCACTAAAGTCTCTTCAGCTTGGTAAGGCAGGAGATAACACAGAATGTTCATATCTGTATTTGGAAAGGATGCACGATGACAGGATTCATTAAAAAAGCCTCTCGTGTTCAAGGTCAAGGCTTATAATCCCTTTAAATCTCAGCAGTTTTTGCTTCACTTATGGACAGCGAGGCTCTGGAGGCGTGTGGGATTTGAGGGCCTCTGTTGGACACAGTCATCAGGGGCCGGTGAATTTGGGTCTGCTCCTGGTCTTGGCTTTTCTCTGCAAGCCTCTTAAACTTTCTGGAGCGGAGGATGGGAGGGATTCCTCTCCTCAGCCTTTGAGCAGCTGTCCGTTGCCACAGCTCATATCTGGAAAACCTCACGTTAAGAGGCTTCCTTGTGCTATCCTGCAAAACAAAATGGATTTATCAACTTGAGGGACCAGCCATGAACTGCAGTAACTCTAGAAGATGTATATGCTTCTTTATTTCACTTTTCCCCCATGTGCTCTGTTTGCTATCTCACTTCCTGAATTAGTTCCCCATTACTGTTAAAGTTCCATTAGCAATAATTGATTTTTAGCTTTAGAGTAGAGTCAGTTTAGCTCAAATGTGGCATGTAGCATTTCATAATTGCGCTCTAATGATGAGCCATGTCTCATTGCTATTTGTTCTGTTCTCCACAATTGTGCAGGGTTAAAGTACAGCTCTCCTATTTGCGATTTGCCTCGAGAGTGTGACTCTGTACACGTACTCAGTGTCAATGTTCTGTTCTTAAATGCAGCCCAATTGTTGTTCTGCTGGTTATCTTGTTTTTGTTGTTTTGAAATTCAAGCCTTAGCCAGCCAGCTGGCCTACAGTCTTGCCAGTGCTTAACATATTTTCATGCCAAGACCACATGGCGTAGCCACGCACCAGAATGTGGCGCGGCACTTGTTTTGGTGTTTTGAATAATGACATCATTCCATGTGCAGTCCAGTAGCATTGTGTTACTATCTGTTTGTCGAGCTGTCGTTCTCCATGTAGCCAGTATATTTCCTTTAAAACTGTCAACCATTTTCATTATCTCTGCTGGTTTTTTTCCACATTACTCAGCAGTTTTAGATGGAATACATGTTTGACACTGATTTTCCCTTGATAAAATGTCCTGGGTACGTGATGGCTCAGCAGAATCAACGTGGCTGGCAGCAGATTGGAAGAGATAGGCTAATGTACGTACCTTGTGAAGAGTCTGTAACACTGGGACGACCTGCAGCGTAGTGGCAGTGATGTCTCTCTCAGACTTTGCAGGTTTTGCACAATACTGCTCGAGGAGATGCAAATCACAGCTCCGAAAACAGCATTCCTCCACTATACCTCGGTGAGGAC